>NC_051187.1:96558357-96861387 GCF_015220075.1 Falco rusticolus
ACTTAGAAAAACTGGTTTGCATGTCCCCCTTTTTTGATTGAAATGATTTACTGCTTTTCATAGTTTAGACTTTAAGATTTTATGAAGTGGTTTTGAAATTGCAAACATAAAAAATGTAGCATCAATAAAAAGCACAAACTTCTGCTGAGATGTAAAACTGAGACTGTGCCTCTTGTGAATCACAACTAGGGAAAGAAAAACAACTAGATAAAGATAACAACAATTAAACCATTCAACATAAGAAAAGGAATTCAAGAAATAAGTCAAGCATGGTAAAATTGAAACATATAATCAGAAATAAATAATTAAAAAAGAAAGGTTTTTTTTCAGGAAATTGCAAGAACAGCAAACAACTTTATTAAAAAGTATGTAGGATAGACAAATGATAGTTTATCCTTTCTCCTTGACTCCCAAATGGACTGAATTTTCAAAAGGAAAAGAAAGGAAAAAAAAAGGAAAAAAAAAAAAAAAGAGAAAATGTAACTGTATTACAGCCTAATTCAAAGCTAGTCTGGATCATCAAATGACTTTGGATAAAAATGTAGAGACAATTCTGCTTTTAGTAAAGGCACATGTTTATCCCTCAAAGCAATTTAATAAAACCAACTATACTCAGTTCTTGTAACAGAAGAACAAATTGATTCTTACTCACCTTCTATATTCCAAACTTTATTTTATAGAATATTATCATAAATCTCCTATCCCAAATACTTGTATAGATAGATGTTCTTCCTATGGAAATGTCTTCCATGTATTTCACCAGAAGGACTGACCTAGTGCTCATAGCAGCCTTATCTTGTGACTTTCACAGGCAAGTAAGCCACGATTGTTTTTTATCTTATATAAAGAATGATGTGCCCTGTTTTGCTTATCAGCTTATCAGCATGCTTTGTAACAGACACGAATGTTTGATATGGCAGACGAAATATGCAGGTCTAACTTTTCCTTAATAGCATCAAGTCACTTTTTTTTTTATTATTGTTGTTAGTATTATTGCATGTCACATGAAAGGTGGGGTATGGTGGAGAGATATCAGATTTTCTTGACCCCTAGTGTTTGATCTGTCTATCAGTGTCCCAGGAAAGCTGAGACCCTTGTGCCCAACCAGTCTGTCAGCATCCTGGTATAGGGACCCTTCACTGAACGGTCCTGCTGGATCAGAGGGTGATTCGACTGCTTTATTCAGTGAAACAGCCAACAGCATAAGGGGGATCCCTCAGTGGGTCTTCCCACTTTATTCCAATATGTAATCTGCTGCTGGCGACTGTTAGAGCCCACAAAAGACGAACACTAACAGTTTATGAAATAACACTATTAATATAAAATAATGAAAAAATAAGGTTCAAAGATTGATGGGGATAAATACACTGACTGCAAGCAAGCTTTAAACAATTTATCTAATAGCAGCTAGCATAAGTTAATCATAGAAAAAGTTCTTACCCAACAGGCATCCCTATGGAGGACAAGACAGGTTCAGCCCGTTGACTGATCCCAGAAGTTCTGGAGTCTTCCCTAACTGCTCCCCTCATTTGTGCACTTTTTATACTTCATACTACATTGCATATTCATTCACCATACATGGGATTGGTTACTAGTTTCTTGCTTCTAATGCAAATGATTACACATCCTCAGACAGCACTACTGAAATTCTCTAACTACTCAAGCTCCTCAAGCAGGGTTTTGCCTTCTTTCAGGGAGGATATTTGAATTGGGGATCACAATCTCCCACTACCACAATTACCTTTGTCCTATTTTCAACAGATTTTCTGTTGATGTCAGTGGATTGCAACACCTTATCAGCCCGTCTCCTCTTATAGCCAGAACTTTCCTCACTTGAAGGCTTCTTTCTCTGTAACTTAGACAATGTTGTTCTTTCCACTGTCTGTTCTGTGTTTCTCATCCTTCCCAAGGCTGACTCCCTTGATTAGAAGTCACTTCATTCATTATAACTTTAGAGAATGAGCCAGCTTGACTTAACTTTGCAAACAATGAATCAGAGTTGGGTAGTTTGGGAGTTTAGACAGCAAATCCCCCTCTTTGGACTTATTTCAGGCCAGGATTAGTCCATTTTCATCACATTATAGGTTACTGACTGGCATCACATGACCAGTGAGGTGTGGTAGTACCTTGGAAGCAGGTAGCTTTGAGATGAAGGTGTGTGTTGGTATTACAATAAGACTATTTCATTTGAGGATAATTTCTCCACAGTGATTGGCTGAGACACAGATATCTCATGGATTCTTCATGTGACAACTGCTACGCAGCTTGTCAGCTGTGCAGTGTCATCAGGTTCCCGTTCCTGCAGGGAGCACAGCAGAGCCTGGCCATGGTGTCTCCACTCTGCTCCACCCTCTGTTACTTCTATCAGCACATGCTGGCTGAGCTGGCAGGGCGCACTGCTTAGGGAGCTGTGATGTAGATTCCATGCACGTCAACCATCCTGAAGGTGATAGCTGTATTTTACCCTTAAAGCTTACTGTAATACTACACTTCTATTAGGTCCCAGTTTTCTCTAATTCCACCCACCACCACCACCCTCAAAGTATTTTTCCCACATTTTGAAAATGAGCAGAGACATTGGTTGAATGTATTCTTAGTACAAAATACAATGAAAGAACAGTGACTTGAATTCATGTTTGGTTGGTTGGGGTTTTCTTAACAGCAGTTGTACAGTACTCTCTGATATTAAAATTTTTGTACTTGAGTGCTATTATCTGGTAATTCATGTTAGTTCTATGAAATAAAATATCTTATATTGTAAATGAAAAGTTATTATGTTATCCTAATATTTTCCTAGTGTTTCCAAAAAACACTTAAAAAATCTACATTATGCCTTGCAGCAAAAAGATATTTATTTGAACCAGGTGAAAAACTATTCAACCTCCAGAAAGGCTGATACTCAGTGTTTTAAAATTTCTGCTTATATAAGAAATCTGACTTTTTTTCTTTTATTACCTTCATGTAAATATGATGGAAAGATCAGTAAGTAAATTAAAATACGGCAGTTCTGAAGTTGAATGTGTCAATTTTCACTGGGGATTTTGACTGGCATGCCTCATCAACATTCTGTGCTCTGTTCTGATGAAGCAGATTGTAATAAATGAAGGTTGTATTTTTAAAATGCTCTGGTTTTGATTAAAACATCAAAAACTTTTTGGAATTTAGGGAAGGAAAAATCAGATTTAATGAGTCTAGAAATAAGGAGATAACTGCCTGTATGCTATAGAGCTAAAAAGATGGAAGACAGATTCAGACAGATTCCGATTTCTTTTTTTTTCTTTTAGAGTAACAGGCTTTTGATATTTTGCTTTTGGCAGCCATTTCAGATCGTTTAACATCTCCTGATACTGGGAAGACAGTTTTAAGTGTCTTCTCAGAATAAAATGTAAGGCTTCTCTTACAACACTGTTTAATTATATTAATACTTTTTGAACAAGCCTTGAATTAATTGATTTTGAGATTTAATCATGTGTTTTGCCACTAGATAATGATTTTCATCAACAAAACTGCCTATTGATTTTTGACCAGTCCTTGATATTTGATTCTATGATACTTTCAGAGTGTATTCAGCCTTGTAATTTATTTTTTTTTAATTTGCATTTGCAAAACAATACTTCTGGATGCTGGTCATAAAAAAAAAACAAAATTTTTTTGAGTTTTGTGGAGAAAGGTATTTTTGTTCACAAAGGTTGAGCAATTTTAAAATATACATTTTTTTTTTTCATTTTGAAACAGAAGCAGATTCTTAGGTTCTTTTAAAACGTAGGTGCAGTTCTAACAGTGAGAAGACTCTATACTCTGTTGCCATAGCTTCTTAACCTTGTAGCTCTCAGCTCTGATCCTGTGTAAGTGGGGTACAAAAGAATAAGGTTACCTAGCAATAAAAATCCAAACTGTTTAAGAGCCTTAAATATCAATTGAACAGTCCTAGAATGGACTCCTTTCTGACTCTCAACAGCAGACCAAATGATGAGTGGTTGGATGATAAGGAAGAAAACAATGAAAATCTGTGGGTAATATCTGTTGATGAAGACCTGTGGGTAATATCTGTTAATGAAAGGCTTAAAAATTCTCTCTAGGCTCTTTGAAAACATTGTCAACATTGCCAAATTTTCCTTTCATTAATTGATTAATTCTGATGTATAAATAATTGCTTGGAATGTTTTTCTGATCCTAGTATAATTAGAACTTCCTTTTACCACAATTTTAGAATGTTTTTTTCCCTTTTTTAATTTTTATAGTCTAAATTTTACATGTCTACAAATTTTTATCTATGTTCCTATTTTCAAGTTAATTTGTTTTCTTTACACTGTCTGAAATTTCATAACCTTTTCTGGAATACAGACCCCAAAAGTATTCTATCTAGGTTACCCAGCCTAATTGTATTAACAATATGCATGACATTAGTAGATTGCATGTGCAGGGTTTCTTTTTTCTTGACATATTAGTGACTGATGAAAATACTGATTATTTTGTACTTAGTACTGCTCTGTACATACAGATCCACAAGATAAACATCCCACTGAAATCTCAATGAATTTACCCATGAGAGTCACAAAATTATTATTCTTTTTACTTATCTAATTATCCACAGTACAAGAAGCTGTTAACATTCCATTACAAATGAAATATTTTCTTCAAAAATTTTCTCTAATGACAAGTACTAAAAAATGGTTATATTTTTCTCCCATTCAGCCCAGTGTAAGTATGGAGTAAACCAAATTATATTAAAACTTACACTAGATTTATGATAGTGAAGCAATGAGAATAATGTGGTCTTGTATCTTAAATTCTCTATTCTAATACAGAAACTGCTTATTTCAAAATTCTGTTTCATAACTGCAATTTGTTTAGTGGTTTGTTTGTTCAGCAGCTTCTGAGAAGTTAATTCTAAACCAATTAGTTGGAAAACAACCAAAACCAATGTCTCTTTTTCAGAGCTACTTGAATTCTAAATCTCTCTGTGATTTCATGCTCAAGAATGGATAACTGTAGTTCTTTGCTCAGTAAGTAATAGTAGAAACATTCCTGAGTTTTGAGCAAGCGGGTTAGAACATGGCAACTGGACTTCATGGTTTGTAAGAATCTCATACAATAAAGATACTACTAAGACAAGAGTAGGATTTTAAATGACATGACAATCTTGTTTGATTTTATAGATGTCTTCTTGTCTTCTGTGATGCACATAACCAGAAAACAAAATATTCAGAAAACAATTTCTGCAAAGAGAATGAAGGGAAATAGTGCAGAAAAAACCCCACAATAGATCCATGGTTATGAACCCATCAGCTCCTCAAAAAATTTAGAGGTGAAAAAGAGGAGAGGGTCTCCTCCAAGCCCAGTTTTCATTCTCAGTCTTGATGTGGAGGGGGAAATCAGCACTTTTTCTTTAAAGTTATAACTACAATCCTAGAACATCTGACTTGAAATGTCAACTTAAGACTTTAACCTGCTGACTTTGGAACTCAATGTAAGTAGGTACCAAACTGTCACTAAGAGTGTAAATATTCGAAAGAAGACACTAGAAATCCAGGATAAGAGTTCATGTCAACCACATGCTTTCCTGAATATACATTAATACAGCTTATACTATAAGGGTATCATCTTGTGAGTATCAAGGTTGAGAGAACTACAGAGCAAAGCACATCACTTCTGGCACCTAAGTTGCAAATGAAATGACAGTCATAAATTGATTTTGGGAAAAAGCACTGAAGTCGCTATCTGTTCATTCATTAAAAATCACTCTACTTTATTAACCATGATTACCTGATATTCTGTGACCTACAGAAAGTAACACCCTTTTAGAAAAGTATGTGAGGAAATTGCACAAATCTAATATGCCTAGTAAAGGTAATGATGTGTAATTAGAATATGAACTTAAAATTCCTTCTCTGCTTAATCTTTCTCGAGATTATGAAATATGATTATTTTCTTTGAGGTTAGTAAAGCATTGCACAAATTGAATAGTTCTTTCAGTTACTCAGAATGAGAGCACTAATTAGCAATTTCTAGGGGAAATATGCCCAGGATCAGATTTACTTCTATATTACATTACAAAACAAAAGCTTCCACATTTTAACATTATTCTGAGCAGACACGAGTAGTTAGTATCATCAGTCATCTCTTTTCAGGGGTTGCTTCTGTAATGGAATTTCTCTGCATGCTTTTTCTCTTCTACACACACAAATATGATATCAAAAAAAGATAACGTTTTTAAACAGAAATCATATTATTGTATAGTTTTTATTAGGATTATGACAGAAAAAATGCTGTAGATAGTTTGAAAATACTGACAATAATAAGCTGGAAATATTTAGTGGGATGATTTTCAATCCTTTGACAAGAAATTGTTACTACTGTGTTTGAAGATCTAGTAAGATGTGCAAATGAAATTGAATTATTATACACACAATAACTTTGTTAAGCAGAACCAGCAAAATCAAATGTTATTTTACAGTATTTTGCTGATTATAAATAAAATATGCTATCATTTCCAACAGTGTAAGAGTAATTATATTTTTAAATGTAAGAGTATTGTTGAATTAATTTACTATTTTTAACAAATTAGATGGGATTTGAAAATAATATTAATCAATATAAGTCAATTAACCTCTGAATTAATAGCAGTCCATAAGGTATAGGCAAATAAAAATAACTGCTGAACTGGGGTTTAGACTGGAAAAAAGGAGGCTCAGGGGAGATCTTATTGCTCTCTGAAATTGCCTGAAAGGAGCTGGTAGCGAGGTGGGTGTCAGTCTCCTTTTCCCAAGTAACAAGTGATAGGACAAGAGGAAATGACCTCAAGTCGTGCCAGCGGAGGTTTAGATCATGTATTAGGAAAAACTTCTTCACTAAAAGGGTTGTGAAACATTGAAACAGGCTGCCCAGGGAAGTGACTGAGTCACCTTCCATGAAGGTACTGAAGGTATTTAAAAGACATGTAGATGTGGCACTTATGAACACAGTTTAGTGGTGGACTTGGCAGTGCTACATTAATGGTTGGACTCGATGATCTTGAAGCTGTTTTCTGACCTAAATGATTCCATGATTCTGTGATTCTATGACTACATTTTAGACAATTTAAGTTGTATTGTGTCTTTCATACCAGGTGAGTCTTTGGAAAGGTGTAAAGACATAAAAGTAACTCCAGTGCAGACCCAGTTTTATTCTGGAAAATTTACAAGTGTTTGTCAATGCCTCCATAAAAGAGGATTTGGCATTCAAATCTCAGAATAATAATCTATCAACAAGATCTTTTGTGTTTTTTACCACTGACTGGACATCAAGGATCCATGACAACTTAGAAGGGAATAAACAGTAAAAAATTATGTTATTTCCATCACCATTGTTCTGAGAGAGTGGAAAGGATTGAGAACAACAAAGCAGAATTTATCAGAAGAGAAAGAAAAACTTATCAGAAGATGTTATCGGATAGAAGAGGCTGAAATTCACATGTAACACCACTGTCTAATATTGTCTTTAAACCACAATACAAATAATCCATAGTTCCTACAACTGCTTTGGTAGTTGGCATTCTTTCCATTAAGTTTCTCCAAATAATTTGTGTTCACATTTAAATTAACTTTTTTTTTAATTGTTATGTTTCTTGTTGCTTTTCTAAGATTATTATCAAGTATTTCTTGGTCTAATATAAGCAGTGCATGCTGTAAACTAAGGACATTTTCATCTGATTTGCTTTGCAGAAATTATGTTCTAGTCCATAGCTTCTGAAGAAAAAATATATTTGACTTACTGAGGCTATCACTAATTTTAAAAGGCATTCCTGCATTAATGCACTGTCCTAATAATGTCTCTAATATTATTGTTGCTGTAGAAAAATTAATACAGGTATTCAGCAGTTATGTTTATTATATTTTTATATTTATTCTAAATATATAAATAATATAAATATATAAATATATAAAAATATAAATATATAAATATATTCTAAATATATAAATAATTTTATATATTATTCTAAAGAAATTATTTTTACACCTGCAAAATATCACTGGATTACCTTAATGCTATGAAGATGCGAAAAACTTTAACAGGTGGTTATGATACTGCTAGCATCTGTCACAGTGATACTTTAATTCACTGAAATATACCAAAGTAATATAATGCATGGTTATTTCAACATAATTAATACCACACCTTTTTGATGAGGAATTAAAATTAATTCAGCGTCAGTGTGTGGGGTTTTATCTGTTTGTGAACTTTTTTGACATGAACTTTTCCATTGCCTCCCATGTATTGATGTATTGATGTAACTTTCCATTAGATCACAGAAACTATGCTATTACAGCTGCTGTTATAAGTTGAATATTTTCTATCCAAAACCAAGGAAAACCTCAAGATTTTTGCCAAATCTTAAGATTTTACTGGTTTATGTTTTAATGGTTAAATTTCAACAATATTCTGATGAAACTAGTCAACAATATAAATGTATCTTTTATATCAGGCTAAATTACTTCAGAAAAATGTGATATGTCTGCAAGCCTGACTTTCACAGCTCCTTACCTTCTCTAGAAATTGCAGTTTCCAAGGCCATAGTGCACCCTACAAACTCCTTTTAAGTTTGGCAATAGGGTACACAAAGTGTTTAGAGATTTAAATATCAAAAGAATAAAGGAATGGAATGGTGGGAAACCTTGAAAAAATCTGAGCTGATGTACCAAAATGTATGAAAGCCACATATACAAAATGGGGGGATCTAAGTAAGCTATTATCACTCAGAAGGGAAAACTTGGAATTACTGTGGGCAACTATCTGAAAGCATCACTTGAACAGTCACTACTAGTTGAGGTAGTAGATGCAATGCTCATAAGCCTGGTTGTGCAGCAGCAAGCAATAAAGGTTTGTGTGACCCAAAGCTCATCTGTTTTTTGTATTTGTAACAATTTTTCTAGTAAAACACATCTCCCTGCGGAGCTTGCCTCACATCCCTAATTCATCACTTCTACAACAAAGCACTTGTTACACTATTGAAAGTTTGGAATTATTATGAAAGCAATTTAGACCAAAAAAAGAGAACATCACTATATCATTGTAAGATCCATATATACTCACACCTTTAATATAAGCTGCATTACATCTTGGAAAATATAAAGTAAATTTAAAAAAAAAAAAAAGTTCTGGAGAAAGACAAGAAGTGTGATGAGAGATATGGTAGGATTTCCATGCAAAGAAGACTAAAATAGTAGAACTCTTAACAAGGTAGTAGGTGAAGCTTATTACAGCAGTACATAAAAACATGAGTGATCTAGCATAAGTGAATAGATTCTTAACATTTGTAATTTCCTGCAGTACTTGAATTAAATTGTATTCAGTGAAATATTAAACAGCAACTTCAGAACATGCAAAAGCAAGTACTTCTTCACATACTCAGGAACTGTGGAACCCTGTGACAGAATGCTATACAGACCACAAGTATAAAGGAGTTCCAGATTAGTTTGTTCATATTTGCAGTAACTATTATCATCTGCAGCATTAAACAGTTTGCTTGAGTATTATATCTATTTCATCACACTGTTGAAACACATCATCCTAGTATTCTTTCTCAATTAATTGGTACTCTCTATAATAACAGACTGCTTCTCAGCAGGAGGGACTTCTGTTTTAACGATGAGTATCAAATTCTTAATAGCAAAATTAGAAACCAGGTAAAGTTTTTTCAGGTATTTATGTAAAGCTATTACACATCTGTAAGACAGTTTCGTTTTTCATTGTTACTTACTTTTGCCTATTAATGGAGACTTTTCCCTTTCAGGAAAAAAAACCCTTTGTTCAGAATGTCGCCGCCAGCCAGAGCCAGTATAGGAGATAATATTAAGCACTAAGGGACTGGACTTGCCTAAGCAAAGTTATAAAAGCCAGGGAAGACTGCAAGGGTGGGAGTGTAGCCTAGGGCAGGCAGGGCAGTGCCCTCCTTACAGGGTGCTGTCCTGCAGATGAACACAGCAGAGCAGGGAGCCACTGCCTCTCATCAGCAGTGCAGCCACCACCAGACCAATGCAAGGTGACAAACGGGGTCAAAGAACAGCCTGTGGAGCACAGTGAGCAAGTCAGGATTAGCAGGAGCAAGGCTGAGCTTGGGGATATCTACTGCAGGGCTCAGGCAGACACCCAGTGTTCAGACCTGAGCTTAACTGGAGCCCCTGGGAATAGGGGCAGGAGTGTGTGTATGGGGATGTGTGCATCTGAGGGGGTCGGGGGAGGCTGGCCATTAAGGCCCATGTGTGCATTCAGGGCCCTGAGAGCAAGAATTCTCAAGAGTTTCTTCTAAGTAAAAATAAAATTATTTCCTAGTTACTCCTAGTTACCTCAGGTGGATAAATGGTCAACAATTTATTATCATTGGCTGTTTATGCATCTAATTTTGCTGCCAGCAAGTTACAGGTTTCTAGTTTCATAGTCCTTGTGACTTCCTATAACATTTCTCTGGAAGAATATTTTTCACCTAAATATATATTTTGGGTTTGGAAAATAAGTAAATTAAGCAATTCTTCTTCTATTCTACCAACTTTTCCTATCCTTTTATTTCACTAACTTCCTTTCATAAATAACTACTTTTCTATAAAATACCAATGAAGAAAAATATAGTAGTTTCAGCCGTCACATGAGCAATATCAGTAAAAACTCTTGTGTGCATTGTGAGCTTCTATGAATTTATGGCAGACAGATACAGTAGGTTTTTAATTTGAATTCAGCCTTCATGCTTTTGTCATGACAGATTCCCAGGACCTGTCATGAACAACATTAGAACATCACGTGTCCCTTGCTTAATTTTTCTACTTCTGCTTAGCTCCTTATAAGCCCTATGTGCAGAAATAACTTTTGTTTCCTGTGGTAAGACTGATCTATTTTTCTGCTGTTCTACTTCTGAAGCTGCTAAGTCACTTAAATGTTCTTCCAGCACAGAAATACAAAATCTGGTATAAAAAAAGCTACTGCTTGGATTTTTTTCTATTTGCTTGCTTGTATTTCATCACTACTTAGGAAATCTGCTTTGCCACTGTAGCAAGTTTTTCATTTCAACATTGTGAAGACAAACTATGCCCATGAGAAGTTTCCCAGACTGTTTCACTGTCTACTGTTGGACAAAGACCTCATAAGGGATCTTAAGCCCATCCCTCGGTGTGGTCTGGCTGCTGACGCTGGGGGGCAGTTCAGTGTCAGCATGGTTGAGGTGACCTCTGTCCTGCTGGTGGCTATTAGGAGAGCCCCCTGGGCAACCTTGCAGGGATGAAATGGCCATTGTAACCAATATCCTGCCCATGGGGACTGGGCCACTTTTTGTGGAGATGCTGGCACTTGTGCCCTGCCAAAGCATTTATTATCTGGGCTACAGGCTCAGCCTCATAGTGGGCTGGAGCTGGAAGGCATGGGGCTGCAGCAGCCGTGCCTTTGTTGACAGCTGCCAGATTTAACAAAATCCCTAAAACAAGTGTCCCTAAAAGACACCTATCAGGCAATGATAAAGACTGCTTTAAAACCATGTTGAAGAGATAATACATGATATTTTAACTAGTTTATGTATCATGATGTACACACAGAAACTAGAACCCTCTGTTTTCTCTTTGGTTATTGTTGGAGTTTGGGTTTTGTAGTTATCCCATTTTAGCAGTCTCAGGTTTCCCCTCCAGTGCCTTTCCTAGAGTGGCAAACCAAAGCACAGCTTGTGATGGCCAAGCTTGAGTGAAAAATATTAATCATGCATCAAAGACATTGCAAGGAGCAGTGGCAGTTTTGTATTCAGTTGTATGTATGTGTACAGAACAAATTTTACTCCTAATAGTCTCTCCTCTCACACCCTAGAGATTGTGTCGTTTTAATGGTTTTGTTCAAGTACAGTTTGGTTGTTTCCTCATAGTCACAGGCTCCCCATTTCTATTGTCTGGTGCTGCTCTTTCTGATGCCAGTGAGAGCTTCGCTTCCATTTCAAATTGATTTTTTCCTCACTCTTATTTTCTTAGGAAAAAAAATACAGCTTTCTTTAAGCCTGCCTTTGGATTAAAACTACAGTTTTTGAAAATATTTTCAAGTACAATATTGGACTAGCTGCATTTTGTATATACATTTTATGTAGGCTTGAACTCAAATGTATTTAGGCATGTGTACTGTACTTATCATGCTGTCGGGTATTTTAGATAATGTGATGTCTAAATTACACCAGTTGCACTCTGAACATGTTAGAAGATCACATTCAGACAGTCTGTTGCTTGTGTCCTAGCTGATACTTTCATTTTGTTGAGAAAAGAAATTGTAGTTATATGACTTAGGCGAAGAACCCCACAACATTATGATAAAATACAATTGTATTTGATTGATACTTTCCTGTTATTTCAGACAATAATTAGTAGGAGAATAAGGTAAAAAGAGCTTTGAGAATTAATAATATTTGAAAATCTGTTTAATACTGTTCTGTTGATTTATATAAATTTCATTCAGATGTATTCAAATTTATGCTTATATTGCAAGATTTTATTTTCTCCTTAGGAAAAAAAAATAAATTACATACAGTTTATGCCATTCCATCTATGAGGAAATTATTTGCAACTGCTGTAGAAAATGTTTTTTTATGTAAGTGATCATTGCATATTTAAAATGACCATAGTAGGATTTACTTTCCAAAGACGTTCTAGCCCCAAAAATGAAATGTGATTTAGTATGAGGAAATAAACCCTAACTGAGGTCAAGACCTAATTGGAGAGGATATTTTGTTACTTCTCTTTTGGCATCTTTAGTTCTACCCCATACTACACTCATAAGCATTGATTTGTAGTTATTGTCGTCTTCTCTCTTGGTTCCCCTTTTCCCTTTTTGGCTAATATTGTAATTTTGCTGATTGACAAAACTTCCTTTAATTCAAAGCTACAGTGGAGGTCGAAGAGGAAAAGAAGAGTACAAGGTAAGGGGGAAGAAGGAAGGAAGTGAGGTAGAGAGGAAAAGGCAGATCATTAAACATTGGAAATACAGCTATAAAAGACAAAATTGCAGTGATGAAAATAATAAGTGTACATTATCTTAAGTTAGACTTGTAAAAATACTGTCCTGGCAGTTGATATATTAGAAAGTAGAAAAGTCCATCATATTTTATTAGCTTCTGCTTGTTATTTTACTATGTTTTTCTTCCAACTATATTCTCTTTATCTTTTCTGCCTCAGACCAGTTTTCCTGTCAATACTAATAATCTTCCTGAATCTCTTCTTTCAGGATAGAGTTTAATCATTTGCATCCAAAAGTTTTGGTTGCACTACTGTCCATCTACAAAGAATCTAAGAAAGCTTTTCCTGAACATGGAAGGGGCAAACAATGAGAGGCAGTTTTCGCATTCAGAAGCTGAAACATGCTTTCAGCTAGTTTTTTTCAGCTCTCAAAAAAAAAAAAAAAAAAAAAAAAAGTGCTTTCTACCAAAGCTACATCACTATACTTTACAGGCTGTCCTCTGCTTTTCTGTTCAGGTGCCTTTCTGATGCTTTTCACACAGTTGCCTTTGATGGTAATATGAGCCAATGAGATTGAAATACACCTCTATGAAAAAAATTTGGCCCATCTTTACCATGCCAATTCAATACCTTCTGCAATTTATTCTGTGGTAGAGCTATACATCACATCAGTGTGATTCTCACTATCAAAGCTTTTCCAGTCAAAAAAGGGAAGCCCCATGCATCCAATAGCTCAATAGTTAGTATTTCAGTAATCTAGATTAAATACTGCTGATGTATCTGATTCAAAGGGAATTGTTTGAAGGAAGCACAATAATCCACATTTCATGTCAGTGTCCTAACATTCAAGCAGAAAGTGATCCTTGCAGCTTTTCATTTTCCCATCTACTTAAATAATTATGCATTTAATAAGCCACAGAAAAAGAAAGTGTTCTTACAACTGTGATATCCCTAACCTGGTGTAGGAAGACCTGAAGACTTCAATTAATCAGTCCCCAGAATGTGAGGAGACTTAAAAGGAAAACAATGATATTCATGAAAAAGTTTTATTTTGAGTTATTTATATTTTTCAAAGGACAAAAAAAATCAGAACATTTCAGTGAAGCTTCATTTTAGATTGTGTTCCCAGCTGTCATAAACCCTGTGAAAATGCATTTGCCTGGATTTCAGTTTGCAGAATTTTGTGTGTGTATATATATATATGTAAAAATAAAACTGACTTCCAAGATAGTATTGCATACCTTAATTCAGTATCTTAAGTCTCTTGAGAAATACATGCCCCTCGTGAGCATTATTCCTGTCATTGGTTTTAGCAGTTCCAAGTTAAATGAATGTGGTTTTGTGTGACTAAGGAGGGCAGGACATAGTCAAAAATGAACTCAGATTGCTGTGTAGCCCTCTTAAGGTTAATGACTGCTCTGTTACATATGCATTCAGACACCATAATTAGACATAGCTAATGTTATGGAGACAAAGTGAAGACCTGTAGTTATATAATTTCTGTAGTCTGCTTCTTTAAAAAATTTAAGTCAGAACTGTGGCACTCACTGAATGGAGTATTTTTTCAGGTTTTAAAAGAAAGAGTGTCTGATGTTAGCAACATGCCATGAAAGGTCTACAAGGAAAGCAGGATAATTCAGATGCCTTTTAGATTTAGTTGTACAGAAATCTGTAACAGGTTTGTTTTGTTCTGTTTTACTGTTATTCAATTTTTCCATACCTGTCAGATGAAGTTTCTTGTTCCATTGCCATGATATGTGTTTATGAGTTTGCAGTTGTAAAGATTTCAGCCACCCTTTATAATAACAATTACCTTTCAAAGTGTCTGGGGTTTTTAGGGTTAATATTTCATTCATTCTCCAGTATCTGCCCTCTGAGTTTACACTTGTTATCATAAGTACATTAACATAAACTCTATTTAAACATGTGTTACAGTGGTAAACAGTTGCATAGCATATTTTCCAAAACCATTAATAAGCCACGCTGGTAAAAGCAGCTGTCATAGAACAACATATATAAAGTAATTAATTACTGTGGATTCAAATTAGCCACTCATTTTAATACATTTAGTTCAGTTTTTCCAAAATGAAACAACAGTATAGGAAAACAAGAAACCTGAGGAAGAATTCTGTTTTCTGATTTGGTTTGCTTGTGCTTGGTTTTGGTGTATTTGTGTAATGCAGCTAAAATATTAAAGTTTCTTGTAATCAGCAGCTGAGGGTTTAACAATTCTCTTGTGTCACACCAACCTTGTAGCTGTGGCATAATACATTGTTAATGAGATTATGTGTAGCTGTTTATGAAGACTATAAAATATCACCATTTTGTCTCTATATAAACTGTCATGAGCTGAAGAATGAACTCTGTTCCAAAAGGTACCAAAAGGTACCGAAAAGTTCCAAAACATTAGGTGTCTTCCTAAGGCTAGGTAACTCCAAAGATGACTGTAAATGGCAAAACTTTTTTTCTTACCCAGTCTAGATTGTAAGGATGATTGAATTTTGTTTCAGAAAGAAGGTCCTAGCTTTAGTTGCAATAGTTTCATAATAGCATTCACAGTTCTAAAATTTTATCAGTCAGGTAATGCTTCAATTAATTTAATAACTATAGATGCATATATATCAACAGCATCAAAACTTATCATAAAAAAATAACTCAGTAGTACGGAAGTCTTAAAAAAAATGTTTGGCAAATGTTTATTTCACAGTCCAAGATTTATGCACTTAAGCAGATTCAGAGGTTCACAGAAATCAGAAATCCTCTGGTTAGTGGATGAACTACATCATCTATTGTGTCTTTATACTGCAGGTTTTCAAATTCAATCAATTATCTCCAAACTGATTTCAATAATTTGTATTTCAGTAAAACACAACTTCCTGAAAGAATGTCAATCTTCATTTGAAAGCCCTGGAAAACTGGCGGCCAATTTAAACAACTTGTTTAATTGTTCTGGCCATTGCACGAAGTTGTAAGGCCTGAACCCTCCACAACATGAATATTACCCTGGCATACTCGTACACAAGAGATCCCTGATACCTCACTGTAAATAATCATATTTCTAACAGCAAAGCAGTAAATCCTACAAGGAGTTGTAAAATTAGTCTATCATTAATTTTGAACATGAATACTTTATTCAGTGAAAAGGTCAGAGATTTCCTGGCTTTTTGAAAATAGATGTTTAAATCAACTGAATATAGTTTTAAAACTTTATTTTCTTCCCAAAATGCCTGAGTTGGCTATGCAATGGCAGTTGTATGATTACAGAAGATATACAACAGAGGTAACCAGAGCAGCATGTGAAAGGTTAGACCACCCAGCAACTTCTAAAGTATAAATCTTTGCTAAAATCAAAAAGGGTATTCCAATTTCACTGTGTATTTCTTAGTCTGTATTTCTGAACCATATCACCTTCTATTTCGCAGCTTCCCTATCACACTGGAATGTTTTATAAGCCTAAAGAAGATGGGATGAATAAAGCAGATGCATTTTCTTACTACAGAGAGAGACAAACATCCCATCTGTTTCATACAAGGCTAAGTAGGATTTTTCTGAAAGCCTACCTACTAGGCAAATGTCTGCTTCACTTTTATTTTCACTTTTGAGTACATACCCACTTCAAATACAGAATGCTTTTCTTTCAATATGTTTTCCCTTAAGGTGTTAAAATATATGAATATGTAATAAATGCCAGTAATTATATAGTATATTGTTGTCATAGAAATTTTGTGAAGAACCAGCAAAAGTGTTCTTTCTTCCCAAGCCCATCACATTTCCAATAAAGGAAAAGTGTCCAAGTGCTGGTGATATGTTTTGTTTTACTAAGAAAAAAAAACAAATAAAAAATCACCCAGGGTTACTGTACACCATTCTCAACAACACAAATTGGTCCCGAATTTGGTCAGATATTTCAAACATAATAAAGTGTTTGGGTGCTTATTATTTAGAGATGCAGAAGGCTACTATAGAACCTCTAGAAACTGCTTCTACTTTGTAACCTCAGAGAAATTTGCAAAATTATCTTGAAGTGCTAGTTCATATACAATACCAGGTATAAGAAGGATCCTTTTTCCCCAGACTATTCTGCATAGTCCTCTTTTCTCATCTTTACATTCCTGGATATGTAATTCTTATGGCTCACTACAATAAAACAACATCTCAGACATCTAGATAACTGAAAACTTGGAAACTGTGTTTTCTAGTCTCCATCCTCAGCATCGTGTCCTAAGTTTATCTTTTTGTGCTTTCCTTTTGCCACAATATTTTTCAGGAGAAGTTGGTTTTTTACAAGTTATCTCATTCTGTCTGTTTAAAATTAAGGGGTTTTTTGTTGTTTTGTTTTGTTTTTTTTTTAAAAAAAAAAAATACAGAGAATTATAGAGACATTTAGTAAGCCTGGAAATATTGGACTGAATAATGAAAATATTATGGAAGAATCCAAATGCATTGAGAAAGCAGAGTCATTACACTTATCCAATTAATAGAGTTCTGCCACAAATCATAAAACAAGATTTCATTTATGGACATTAGTTTTGCCTGTATTTTGTTTTGGTTTTATTATATCTGGAAAAATTTGTATCCAGGTTTTTCTTACAGAGAAGTGATGATTTGCTATATGCATATTAAAGCTCTTTTACTTAGCTAGTCACATTTAAGTAACTAATATTATTACCTTTTTCACTGCTTGTCAATCTTTCTTTAAAGCTTTCTTTTCTGTGGTATGTAACAAACTCTGCAGAAAAAGCTCATCTATTTATTTATGAGCTTCCTGATCCTCTCATTTTGTAGAACAGAAGCTTTTACCCTTATATTTCCTGACATTTTCCCCCTTTCATACCTTAGTCAAGTATTCTTTTCACTATATATCACAGTGGTTCTCCATCCATGGAATTTTCTGAAATGCCAGTCCACCACTTTGGGGAAAGCATGACAGCATTTTCACCATCGCCAGTTAAGAATCATTAGGAAAAATCTTCAAATTACCTAAATATTTTAAATGAGCACGCTTAACATGCCTAAAATTTTGCATTAACCTTCCTATTAAGGCATAAAGCAACACAACAGAAAAAAAAGGTGAAAAGTGTTGCCTTCTGATTTCTCATCTTTAACAGTGTGTATGGAAACAGAAATACTGATCATCCAAAGCACTGCTGATTTAATTTTGGAGTGATACTGAAGACTGATCAGCTCCTTTACAACAACATTGCTAGAATACAAGAAATTTAAAAGCTGTGATATTGTTTTTCACTGTAAACTAGACTGAAAGCCATCTGGAGCCAATGAAAGTCTTTTATTTGACTTTAATATTACTGGGATGAGGCTTTGAAAGAGGAAAATCAGATACGTAACGGTTAAAGTTTCTCAAAGATACTCTGCAAATGTAAAAATGCATGAGAGAAAAATAAGGAAAGAAAACTGTTCCCTTATGGTTGTGAGGAAGCCACTGACATTTGCGTGCTTGCTTGTGCAACCTTAATATCACCATGACAGTTTCAGTATTCAATTTCATAAGGCTTTTGCTTTTATATAAGAATTTCAATGCCTTTATAAGAGAGTATACTGGTCATCCTGTACTGAGAAGTAGCTCATCCATATAATTGGAAACTTGAAGCAGTTTTATTAAAGAACATGTTCTTACTGAAGAAGACCAGTGCACCAGATTTAAACCCAAATCCTAAGATTTAGGAAGCAGGTTTTTAAAATTTGGCTCTCTGCTGCCCCTTCAAGTGTAGCTACACATACCTTTCTATGCATACATAAAAGATGATCCTGCTGAGTCAAAACAAAGATTTATCTGGCACAGCATCCTGTCGCTGAAGCAGGCAACAAAAAGTGCTAAGGGAAAGAATATACAAAATTGACAAATATGTATTCTCAGGTTCTGGTAGCTAGTGGTTTAAGTAGTGCATTAAATCTGTTTTTTTCAGCTTTGTCTTCTAAAACCTTATACAAAAATGAATTTTTAAATTATATACATTGTATGAAAATGTTTTTTTCCTGTTATAAGCTTCTTGCGTGATAAAACATTGATGTCCTGATGCATACGATCAGCCAATTTTAATACTAATATGCAGATGTTAGCATATGGAAATGTTTGTGCAGGTCTATGTATGTGGTAGCTTGGATCAATTCCCCACTGGAAACCAAGCCTTAAACGTGTATTTGTAAGTGACTGCTCAGTTATAAATTCAGATATAAATAAAAAATAGAAGATTTATTAGCAGTCTCTTTATGTCCCTGTCCCAAAGGAACTGAATGAAATGGTGATGGTACCTAGGGAAGAAACAGAAACACTCATGGCTATTTTTTTCACTAAATATATGGGCGTTACTCCAATTATGTTAGTGAGAATTACATATGCATATTGAGAGGGAAATAAATCAGCCCACAAAGTATTGAAAGTGCACAGGTGTTCCCATTTTTAATTTTTTCTCATTAAATTGCTCATTTGTAGTTTTCCCATGTATTCATATCCCTTAGAGCTCCCAGCTGAACATTTTTTCACACTAAACCCTCACAAGCATTTAAAACAACTTGATTATCTGTAATAATCTGTATTAAAAAAAAAAAAAAGAAGAAAGAAAAAAAAGAAAAAAAGATAAAAAAGCAAAGGTAAAGGCAACAATGTGGAACAATCTAAAGAAAAAAATAATGGATCTCAGTGTTACAATCTGCAACATTTTGTCGGAAAGTGTCCTCTATGTGTATATAGACTCTATGATTTCTTTTCTCTTGACAGAATAAGATTTTGAAACTGAAATGTGACTCTAGTCTGTCGTTTAGTTATTCAGATTATTTGATATTGCCCAGCCTCTATTCAGCCCTCCAAATCAGGCAAATTTTCTTTCAGATTTTTTTCTGTATGACATTTTTAGTATCTGAACCTTCCAACCTATCTGTGTAATGAAAAACATTCATACCATTTCATATTCTCTCATGTCATCTAGAGGAAAAATTGAAGACCGTCTATCTAGTTTATTTTAGAAAGACCATGCCCTTCATAAATGTAACCTTTTCCTGTTATATCTAACCAAAATTCTGAAAAGATCATTTTCGTATTCAAAGATTTCCAAATAGTGTTACCAGTGGGGGGACATGACTTTCTTCAATGTTCTTTGCAGGAGAAATCTCTGTTTCTTGATATCAGGTGCTAAGTATTGTGGCAAATGCCTCCACACAGGGAGTTAAATCTGAACAATTGTTCTCTGCAAGGTCTGTATGTATCCAGTGGTGGCATGAATGCAGCTGGGTCCCTGGCCCAAAGCATGTGCAGTGCCCCAGGCAGCAGTCCAGGCAGTGTCAGTGTGAGCAAGCTGTACAGACCAAGAATGAAGGAGACTACCTAGACTAGGTGAGAGGATGGAATTATGACCCAGTATGGTGTATCCAAAAAGATGCTTGACAACGGGGTTGGGGAATGAGATGTGCCAAGAAATACCTAGTCTCCTCAGAACGCAGACTTTCTGCTACTATTGTAATTAGTCTCACCTGCAACTTTCTCTGCCAGGGGTACCAGTGTATCTGGAGTGAAGTAACTATTCTGACCTGATAAATGTTGATATTGGCTCCTTTATCACTATCTCAGGCAGCAGATGTGCAGAAGCTTCTTGTCTTAATTTTAAAAATTCTTCAAAGCCACTCATCTTTCATTCAGTATCAGAACGTTACTTGATTTCCATATCACAGTCTTTTGCCCTTCTGACTGTTGCCCAGTGACTGAATTTTCGAACAAGTGTGCTGATAGTCAGTCGTTAGCAGTGCAAGTATATTTTGCACTTCGCACTTTTCCCCATATTGGAGTTAACAGGAACAATGCCACTTCATAAGTCTTGGGCATATGGCAGAATTCCCATCCTTCTTCCTATTCAATCAATCTTGGAAGTATTGCTTAAAGATATGATTTCTTAACAGGCAAATTTTTTGATCCATTTACATTCAAGATGAGGCTAGATCATTTAGGCCTTCAATTGTTAAATTAGCAATTCTGGACTTAATTTTTTTGTAAAGTATTAACCTTCATGTGAAAATTATGCTTATTCTTCTATGAATTTATTTATTATAAGATTATGACCACAATATTGCATTTAAAAAGGGGTAAAAATTGACATGACAAAAAGAGTGAAAACAAGATTCTACACGTATTAAACAAAACAAAATGTCATACTGGGGTTCCACATTCAAAGCATACACTGCATTTTTTAACAGTTCTACTAACTTTCTAAATATGATAAATATTTCCACATGCAACAAAAAACATTCTGTCATAATACCACACTGCTTAGAATTGTTTGTCCTTTGCAAGCTGTTAAACAGGTAACTGGCAAAATACATTTTCAAGCAACTTACTGGTACCACAGCACTGAACCTTCAAGTGTCAACATTAGATTCGTAACTTAAAGAATGGAGAATAATTTCTATTTTTATTAATATAAATCACATCTGATTTTAGAGTCATCAACTAGTTCTTAGGTAACTTACACAGTAATTGTCATCTACATTATTTATTAGATTTCATAATTTCAAAATTTGTCTAGAATGTAATAAAACTTTCCTTGTAAATCAGTTCTTGGTAAAAATACAGATTAAAAAAGTTCAAAAATTACAGAAAATCATATTAACCTAGGCTGTGGATACTCTATCAAAGCCAACAATGTCTTGATCAGCATTACAGCCACTTTGTTGTATTAGTTTCACTGGTAGGATGGTGAAATTAGAGTGTAATTAAGTCTAATAATGGAAAATTGTACCCAATTATCTAGAAAAGCAGATACATGTTAGAACAAAATAATCATTTTATAATTTCAGTTTATGTCTTTATTTCTGACAATTATATTGTTCCTCCATATTCCCTATTTGTACAACCAAAAGATGGCAGTGCTTCATCAACAATTCCTACAAAGTCTAAGCTTACCCTTATGTCATCATTTACAATATGTGAAAGCTCTAAGAAAATCCAGTTTTAGAAGATATTCCGTCTCTTTCTCTCTGATCAAATTTCAAAGGTAATGAAAGGGGTTCTAATTTGTTTTTAAGGTGTTTTGGTTCCCTGACATCTTACAAAGCTTACTTGATTAATAGTCTGTGTCTCACTATCAAACAAGATTTTGTAGAATATTAATAAATATAGATCCATTAAGTCAGATTCTCCTATGCCAAGATATAAAAAACTGTAACAATTCTGTATCTGTCAATGACTCATCATCATAATATTATTGTCTTTCCTCAAACTAATGGTATTACAACTGATACCAAATCCCTAACTATTTTAAATAGAGACCAAAGACAGAAGTTTAAAACTTTGTATGAACCCAGTGATGTCGTTTGTAGTTTTTTCTTCTCTATTTAAAGCACAAAAGCCAATATTTTATTTTTTTTTCAATAAAAGCCAAGTCTCAGGTATCATGTTTCTGCCTTTTTCCATGACGTGTTTTCCTTGGAACACTTTTTCATGCAAAAAGTTATTCACAACAGCTCTGTGTCATAAATATTTTGGTAGATGGTAGATTCTATGCCAGTGTTCATAGAATCATAGAATCATAGAATCATAGAATCATATAGAATCATAGAATCATAGAATCATAGAATCATAGAATGGTTTGGGTTGGAAGGGATCTTAAAAATCATCTAGGTCCAATCCCCTGCCGTGGACAAGGATACTTTCCACTACATCAAGTTGCTCAAAGCCACATCTAAACTGACCCTAAACACTTCCAGGGATGGGGCATCCACAGCTTCTCTGGGCAACCTGTTCCAGTGCCTCACCACCCTCAAGGTAAAGCATTTCTTCCCATCTAATCTAAATCTACCCTCCTTTAGTTTAAAACCATTGCCTCTTTTGTCATATCACTACAGGCTCTGTGTCACAATGATGAAACAGGTCTATTTACCATGACCATAGATTTGGTTTATTTTTATGATGATGTTTCTCAGAGATACGTTCTATTTCATGTAAAACATCTTTCTGTAAAAAAGAAGATACAATAATAATATGAAGCCATATACTTATAAACTAATGAATAGCTATGTTAGAATCAATTAAATTCTTCTATTCTAATTTATTTATAAGAAAAGGATTATATTTTTATTTTGTTCAATAGTATTTCCTGTTCTGATGGTTTTGTTGAAATGTTAATTCGGCCCTCTATGCTTAATTTATTCTTTGTTAAAATGAGGATAAGGATTCAAATATTTTATAAATAATTTTTGGATTATACTGATAAGAAAAGACATATATATATAAACATATATATCACACAGACATAAATACAAATAGTCATGAAAATAGGAGCTACATATTATGAATAGTATTTTATTTATTTCAACATCAGTATAATGTTTGTTGTAACCTCATGTCTACCTTTTAGAAACTGAGTAATCTAGTCTAATATTTGTCATCTGTAAATATCCTTAAGAAAGACATGTAAAAACATAGAATTACTAGACTTTATTCCTTAAAGGTGAAGTATAACTTTTTGCAAGTTGGTGGTTTTTTTTTAAACTAATAGTTCAGAAATACCCAATGAACTGCACATCCCAACGTTATGCCCCTACTCCTTACTCTAAATTCAATTTCTTAAACAGATATACATCTTACTGTTTTGCTAATGTGACTTCATGCATGATGGGATATGTAGAGTGGCTTGAGATATCCATAATACAGTTTCTAGAAGGTATTAAAATAGTATTTTTGAATAAAAAATAATTTTCTGCTACCTCACCTTCCAGTGTCTGCCACCTTACATGGCTGGCTAACATAGAAAGCAGCTTATGGTTATTCTGGTTGCATACCCATTTTATATTTGCTCATCAGGCCAGGATTGTCTGTTTCACATCATGTAAATCCCTAGGGTTTTGTCCCTGGTGCTTTTAAGCAGTGTATGTACATAGAATTTCAATAAAACAAAAATTTATCTACTCGGGACAAAGTAGCTTGTTCCCAAGAAGACCTTGCTACTAGATATTCAACATCTTTTATATCAACAGTTTCTTCCATCAGATGATCATAACCTGGAAAAAAAAAAATGGTTTGGGTTGTGTCAAATCTATTCAGCCTTCTGAGGGAAAAAAAATAATATTGTAAGGGTAAACTTGCAGACAGGGCAAAGCAAAGGAGCAAAAATGCCTCTGTTTCTTCACCACCTCTGTACATAAAATGTTGCGGCCTAATCAAAAAGTTCTTTTACAGACTGGGAAAATCTCAGTTCATGCTCTCTTTCACCATAGATCTGCTATAGATAAGACCCAAACCAAACTGTTACTTTACTGATTTAAGATACCTTGTAACAATGCTTCTGACTCAAAAGAGCCTGCTAATTTCAGATAGAATGTTGAATCTAATACTATACAAATCTATTTCCTCAAGGAATATTTTCTAAATAAATAGACATGACATGTTTTTTCAGTTTCTGATGGCAACACACTTTTCCTATACTAATTCTTTTTCTTCTTAACCTGTATGTGATCTATGACAGTTTTATCTGAGCAGGTTCTTTCTTAAGAAAATGAAATTTAACAACTTTCAAGATTTCTTCGCCCAGAGTAGATGAATGCTAAAAAAGTCTAGATTTCCATGAGCACACGGTTTGCAATTAAAATTAACTTTCTTCCTAAGCTCAACAAAGTATATCCTTTAGTTACTTTGGATATCACTCGGATAACATCAGCATTTAGACATTATTTAAATACATATTTAGCATAAGCAATAAAACATTACAAAGCATATTATGAAACATTACATTGAAATGAAAATTACTATTTATAATCTGAGGACTAGGTTTGTGTTGAATGTAACACAACATTATAATGATGTATCATACGGTAAAGGTTTGTATTTTTATTTGATATTTATACAGGCACACAAGGGTAGCTTCAGAGAAAACTGAAACATATCTAATCTCTTTGCTTCCATTTATGAGTACAAATATAGCTCTTGCTCAGCTTCCCACTGTCTCACACCTCAGCACATCAAAATGTACTTTCATTCTGGTAAATGTAAACTCATAGAACATGTTCATCCAGAAGATACTTTTTTTTTTTCCTTTCTGCATTTACTATGTAATTTTCCCCCACTTTTCTTGTTCTGTTACACCAAATGCAGCCTGAATACTTTTTATTCCATTGACTTTGTGGCTTATTCTGATGCGACTTTTCACTTGTCAGTGCTGCTTTCCATATGCCCATCATGCCAATCTCTATTACAGACAGTTAAATTTTCCAGCAAGCATCTCCATGCTTTGTCTCTCATTTGAAAATGGTAAACTGACACTTTTCAAATATGTATAATAGTACTACTAAAAATTAATAACAGTAATAGTGTTATTTATGTCATTTTGGTTGCTGTGAAATGTTAAAAAGTTGTGTGCAAGAAGCTATCATCAGTGCACAAGAGGCTTTGCTGCAATCCACAGTATTAGGATGAATACACTTTAATAAGATATAACAATGTTTTATTTACCTAAACAATCATTTGCAGAGATGTTGGAATACATTGTGTAGTTGAAACATCTAGGAAAGATCATAGGAGGCAGCTATGAAAATACAAACATATAAACTACATACTGGGAAACAGAGCTCAGAAGTACCCAGGCTAATGGTACATGAAGCCAATTTGACGTACTAGAGTTTGTGAGCTTGTGACCTGTTTGACAGCAGCTAAACCATTTCTGGGCTTGAGTTGATTCTAGAGAAAATATAGGTGCTTTAAAATAATGCTGCAAATGGGTTACAAAGTCCCCTGGATTCAACTTAGGTGCATTGTTTTTAGACATCTACACCATGGCATGATTATTTCTCCAAATTCAGTTTCTTGTAAACAGATACTCAAGTGCTGATTCTGTATCAACCCTCTGGTTTTAGTGCACTTTAGTGACATAAAATGGTTTTAAACTTCTAGTGTTTGTGTCTTATTTAAGCCTTTAACAGTGGCAGGTTGTATATGGGCCCTTTAACCTCTTTGTGCTTTTGTTTCCTTGTTAAGGGAAATAGATTTAATACTGGTTGCAAACTTCATAAGTAAATGAGGATATAAGTCAATATCACTAAAAATTAGTGAATTGCTATGGCAACAAAACCCATCAGAACACTATAAATAAAGGAGACCTAAGCAGGATAAATCCAGCCCAAAGGCATCAAGCCATGTATTTTTCATGCTCACATCTTTGTAATGTGTCAGTGGAAAATCTAAATCAGCTGACTTACAGCATCATGGAAAAGCCACACAGGTATGTCCTACCAAACTGCACCATCTGTCCACTGCATCGCACTTACTGTCATCCTTCAAGATCAGATTTTATCACAATCATATTTAGTTGCTTTTGTTGTTCTCTTACTTTTTAATACCTCTGCAGGGTTTTTTTCCTACTACGCACAAATCAACATTGGTACTTCAGCTGTAAAGAATAATCTTACCTACTGTAAAATGTTATGCTTATAATCTGTGCTCTGAACTATTAGCTCATCGAGAGCATTATAAGCATTAAATGGAGATGTTTAATGTATTTTGGGGAGTGTCTCAGCTTTCCTGGTATTTTTGAGAAGCTGAGGAATTCTAGTCTGAGAATCAGAATAGAAATATTTTGAAATATCTCATTTTTAAAAATTTTAAATCAAGAAAGATAAACAATTAACAACTGTCACTACTAAGCTTAGAAAGAAATTTTATTTGAGGATCTTTTTTAATATATCCTCAGCTTTAATTAATTGAATTGTTTGATTGAAATCCATATTGTTACAAATGGATTTTCTCAATCTATGATTGGTCTTTTCTAGGAAAAACAAGTATCAGATGTTGATAATCTTGCATCTGGTTTCTTCAAGATTTGTTTCAAGGTGTTTTCATTCACCTGTATCAGTGACTGAGCTGAAGTGAAAATGCCTTTACTAAGGCATTGCCCATATAACCTGTATGACAAATTACCCATTCTCACTCACACAGTGGAATTTAAATCTTTCCACTTAATTGTACTTTACCCATAAGAGTCGGCCTTCAGATAGGCGTCATTGTTAAAATGCTTATTAACAAGGACCCAGTTGCTAAAGGATGTTCTGGAAGTCTGGAGAAACAAAAACATTCTCATTATTGGCCCTTATGTTAAGGAATAGCCACACTAAGCCAAGCCCAGGTACTTGGAACATCTTTAATAAAGACATTTCTTGCCCCATTACACATACTGTTTAATGAGGAAACCTACAGCTTTCAAGCAAGCTAAAGCACTGTTATATGACGTAATTTTTACATTGACTCTCTACTGATAAAAGTTCAGATTCTTTCCTAAAGTGAATATTTTAAATCAATGAAGTTATACCAGTAAATGCATACTGTATATAATTAAGTCCTTAAATTACTCTAGTACTATTAAACACGTTATTTATAAATATAAATGTTCTCCTGAAAATAAGCCTTTTAAATATTTTAACTGTAAGCAATATCAGATACCAATAAGTTGTGTATTCATCAGGGTTATTTTAAGACTTTAATATCAACAGAAAGTAAACTATTACATTCAGGAATACAAAAAGTTAGACATACATAGTCAAGTACCTCTTCCATGTACCTTTAGTTATCTATACAGTCTTTTCTACACATTCATTTTTAGAACCTGGTCTAATCAACAGCCCAGGTACTATGACTCTTTCTGCATTAATGATGCAGACCCTGAGATCATTTTTTTCACAGATCTTGGGAATTTTTTGGTAACTACTTTCTGTTCAGTTAAGGGCATACACATTTTCAAAAAATTCAAATAATAGTTTTCTATCCATGATCTAAAAGTAAATAAAAGTGAATGTGATATATACTAAATTTAATCTTTTATAACCATCAAAAGATTTACTATTCCACACATTTAGAGTCAGATTGTGGGGGCTTTTGTCAGACTAAGGGTTTCTGTTAAAAACAAACAACGCCACTAGATATATACTATTTAGCAATTTTTGGAAATTAAGATTTAAATATAGACTCAGGGAGCTTGTGAAAAACCAACCTTATGATTCAGCTCTTACATTCCTGTAAATCAGCTTACTCCCATTCATTTAACTGAAGATCTGATTTTAAAAGTGCAACAAGGAAATACTGCTCGTCCTAGACGTGATCAGAAATGTTCAACTATTTTTTTCAGAAAATGCTGTGCTCTTTTCACTTTGTCAAATGGCTCTACTGAAGAGAAATGGTATGAGGCATAGTGACATCTGAGAAATTCTAAGTAGCCAGGGATTTACTAGTCCTCTTTTAAGAGTACTGAACAATGTGTAAAGAGGGAAAGAAATTTAAGAACAGCATTTTTATGCACATTCAGCTCTGTCTGTCTAGATAGAAATGTGAAGATTGCATAAATGGAATGGAAGAAGGTGATGAAAAGCAGCATGAAATCTATCCACCATGTGACCAATGCAAAACACATTATAGAGCTAAAGCAGAAAGCCCTAACCAGTAAATATTTCCTAAAAGCTAACAAGAATTTGCCAATAATCTTGGTAACTGGAAAAAGAGCCATTAAGGCATATGAAAATTTACCCCACTTCTTTGATACATCATCTGTATTATCTCTCTCCAAATACTCGATGTTTGGAATGAACAGTGAGTCCTCTCTAACCTCACAGGTTTCTGTTTCTCCTCATCAATCTACTAACTTTTTTTCTTTCATCTAGAATTTCCCTCTTCAGTTTTGGAATGAACAGTGAGTCCTCTCTAACCTCACAGGTTTCTGTTTCTCCTCATCAATCTACTAACTTTTTTTCTTTCATCTAGAATTTCCCTCTTCAGTTTGAAATTTTACCCACTTCTTTCTTAATGAGTGAATCTTAAAAAAAAAAAAAAAAAAGAGCCTAGTTTCTCTTATCCTACTCAAAAAAACAGAGCTAAGTTTAGCTGAGAGCTAAATTTAGCTATGTCTCTGAAGTATTATTCTCAGGAATGATTCATGTGCATGAGGCCATTTTCTTGACCATCAGAAATCCACGAGCACCTCTCAACTCATGCAGTGCAGCAGGCCACAGCAGGGCCCAGTGACTCCCTGAGGGAAGGGGGGCTGTGAGCGGGGGGGGGATTCCCCCAGGGTGGGCAGGCAGGGCCTGCAGCCAGAGCTGGTCCCACTACCCCAGCCAGAAGCAGGTCAGGCTTGGGGGGCAGCCCCAGCCCCAAGCATTGGGCTCCTCCCTGGGGATGGGGACAGATCGAGGTCAGGCTGGGATGTCAGCCACAGGCAGGGATCAGGGTAAGGCCCAGTGAAGAGAAGCACACTCAGACACAGCATCAAGGTGGTCCAGCAGGGCCACGGAGATGGGGACAGGATGAGACCAGGCCAGGGGTCAGAATGAGGGTCCAGGTCCTGGCCAGGCCAGCGCATGGCTACAGTCAACTCAGGCTGAGACCATGACTGACAGCATCAGCTTAAATCTGGTCCTGAGCGAAAGAGAAGGAAGCCGCCACTGAGCTGTCTCGATGCACTTTGTCCAGGGTGGCCACTGACTTGCATCCAAGCTGGCCCCCCGTCCCAGCAGCCAAACCCCCATGAGCACACAGGCCCCTGAGAACATCATCACAGATGTTCTCATGTTTTGTATACTGCTACTGAAGAGAGAGCAGGAGCTAAGATGCTTCAAAACTGTGATAGCTTCCAGAACACTAAAAAGGAGAAGCAAGGTTATTCCAACCATGTGCCATTTACATAAGGGCAATATATGGGTACTAAATAAACACTTTCAAATTTCAATCATGTTTGTGAAAGAAAGCAATCACCTTAAAAATTATTTCCCCCCCTTTAAACTCTTAATACAGGTGAAAACTCACAACCTACAAACTGACTATGTATACTGAGATACCGTTATGTTCAGCATAAATATTCTTAAAGTTTTATTAGAAGAGTTGTTATCTTTACTTCTACTACCTTTGGATAGATGGATGTATGGAAGATACTAAACGATGTCTGCTGGATTTCTGGTTTTGTGTTATTAGTACAAGTGCTAGAAAATGGTTAAGGAAAAATGTAGAGGAATTATAGAGGAATGAAGCTGGGTTAATTAGCATTATAATATACAGCTGTGGGCTGGCTTCAGGGGTGGAGGGTTGGCTGATGTAGATAATGTGCAGCTGTGGCTGGTTCCTGCTAAGTAGTTAAATAGCTCTAAGGGGTAGGGAGGAAGAGTACTGGGTGAAGAGAGACCTGATGAAAAGAGACCCAGAAGAAGCAGAGGGAGGTGAAAAAGTGTATACTCCCTGGGTGTAGGAGCAACAAGGAGAGGCCCAGAGAGAAGAAGGGGGGTTGGATGAGGAGAGGCTGGCTGGAAGAGGAGCCTGGATGAAGAGAGAATCCAGATGCAGCAGAGGCAAGAAGCAGGGTGGATTGGCCTGAAGAGGATGAAGAAACAGTATAGACAGTAGATGAACTTTTGAAAGCTTGTGGAGGGGTTGGTGGCTGTGCTGGGGCAAGTTGTGGGAACTACTTATTGAAGTTACCCTGATATGGGATGGTAAGAGCCTTGTTGCAGCCAGCTCATTTGGATAGTGCTGTGACAGAAAAATAGTAGTCAGTATTGGTTGTATGGCATAACTGCATAAAGGCATTTTCTATGAAAAGTACACACCTCTTCTACCTCTAATAATGCATCACATTTATGAAACATCTCACTAGATCAATTCTTTGGGAAAAAATATTTATATATTTACATATATTTATATAATGTATATATAATATATATACATTCAATAAATGAATATTTACATATGAATATGTGAAATATTTTTGTTTATTTTGCAGCTGTATTACAAAATCTGGTGAACACAAAGACTGAGAGGGATAGTATCTTACAGGTTATTTAACATTCAAACGTGGAAAAGCAAAAGTCAGCATGCTTATCTTTCTTTAAGAGTAGAATGGCTTCAACTGCATGGGCTAAGAGAAACACATTAGACAAATAGCAGAAGAAATGGTTACTGGGAATTTGTGACACTGCAAACACTGCAATACAAATGTTGGCTAGCCATTTCAGTCTTTCCACTTGTGAGGACCCTAAACCACCAGTAAATTAAACAAGCAAACAAAACCCAACTTTTGAACAATCTTTTTTTTTTTCCTCTCTTCCCTACCCCCCACCTCCAAAAAAAAATCAGCTTCATTTTATATTACTTGCTTTTTATGACACCAACAGCTTAGTAACATGGCGTAGTCTCCAAACACTCACCAGAGCACCTCTTTATTTTACAGTGTAAAAAGGTAGTACCTCAATTAAATGTGTCAAATTTCCTGGTGCCACAGATAATAATCACCATTTTTTGGTTATTCTTGCTGATTTCTTATACAACATGAAAATCAAAATTCATCTAAGTAGCAAAATATTTGATTGTCAAAATTGTTTTAACCTGTAGTATGACATACTCATCATTTATTTCTTGGAAATAAAGCACCATGTAGAAGAAGGTCATACTGCATGAATTGTTTAAAAAAAGATGTATTGTGATAAGAGATCTTAACCTTCACAATATCTTAATAATTTCAAGTGCCTCTTAGAAAAGTTTTGAAGGCTGACAAATACCTTCTAAATATAGTGTTCCATCTGTTGGTCTCTATTGTTCTGCAAAGAGTTGTTTGTTCTATTTTTAAAATGCTAGCCAGTTATACAAATATTATATGTCATCTTTATGGAACATTCCAGACAAAGAAATTTCTTAATCAGCCTGAAATACAAGAATTATGCACAAAATAATTATCCATTGAACTTGATGAGGTATTTAAAGCAGGAGTGAGTGGGTGGTGGGATGAAGATGGAAGGGATGTTGCTCTATGCTATGACGTAATGATTTGAAACCAGAGCATAAAGATAAACGTTTTTGTACAATCTGCCCTTCCACCTTCTCTGAATTTATACTGTACAATTTTAAGCCGCTGAGATGCTGTACTTACTAAGATGATGTAGCTTTCCCTAGACACATTCACTACTTTTTAACAGACTCCAGGTTTCCCTGGGGGGGTGGGGGGTGGGGTGGGGCACTAAACAAATGTGGTTTTTTATAAAAAAAAAATTGGGGTAATTCTAGTAATTGGCATGCAAAAGTTTTCAATAAATAGCTACTTGCACAGACTAATGGCTGATTCAGTACAGTTTGATTTATATTGCTTCTGACACAATAGAAAACACTATTGATGACTTTATAGATTATGAAATTAAAAAGTTCCATTTATTTTAGTTTCTTAAGCACAAAATACACAGTCTATTGGCTTTATTTGTTTTATTCTAAAAACATAATTGAAGGAAACCCTAGTTTTTTTTCTCCAAACTTCAGGGGAAAATAAATAAAATGGTTTTTTTCTGTCTTTAATATTCACTTTTAATTACAAATTCCAGCCAAACCCAAAACTCTAAGAATTTTAAATCAGATTTTATATGTGAGAAGCTAACTCAGGTTCTGACCATAAACAGTTAAAGTTCTCAACCCTGTTAAACATGGGAGTCTGGGGAAGCCAGATATTTTTATATAAAGCTACTGGTAACAAAGCAGTGCCTGAAATAGATGTCATAGCAGCAGTCAATGAGATACAAGAAAGTACACTACTTCATATAATGATTCTTTAATTCACCATGATGCAAGGGGTTTACTCTGTGAAGTTCCTAAATGGCAGGAGACATTTACATCTCAAAAAGAGGATTTTGTTTCAGCATACTGCAACAATCAACATGGGTATGCTAATATTAACATTTTTGTGTATCTAACAAATGGCCCTGCATTCTACTCTAGAGGGGAGGTACTTAGAAGTTGCACATTTCAGTGTTTAATTTATATATACCAAAATCCTTTGGATTAAGCTTTAACCTCCTTGTAAAGCACATAGGTCTGCAGCTAAGAAGTCTACAAAAGCTGTGCAGAAAAAGTGTAATGTGTTATTATATTTTTACATGTTTTTGCTTCAAATATCCTAATTATGTGTCCTTGTACCCACCTACACAGGACTGCAGATGTTCAAAGAGTGTAAAATAAACAATTTATATGTTCAAACCACACAGACTTTTTAACAACTGATATGCAATAAACAATAACTGCATAACATACACAAATATATGTATTTTCATACACACACAGGTTTTGTAATTATTGCTTTTTTAATGTTTTAGTAAGAGTGTAATGAAAGTTTATTCTAAGACTTCTATGTAAATGATAAACTTTTCTTACAGTATTTTTGGGCAGGAAGGGAAACAGGAGAGGAGGGGAAAAGTCTTGAAAAGATGGTAATATAAATGCGTAGAACTAAAATACAGGGCAGAATTTTACTACCTGTAAATACTTCCATTTTTTTTTCAAAGTTTTGCAGTTTTTACAGCATGAGTTTTGAACAATGGATGTTTTCTCAGACAATAGCATAGTAATAGTAACATAGTAAATAGTAACCAGTTTTTCTAGATGCATGTATGTTATGTGAGTATCTGTGTGGTCATATTAGAAAATTATATTTTATTCAAATTTTTATACCTCATCAATTCATACTTGGGTTTTCAGTACCAGCAGGCACGTTTTCTAGAAGCTTGTTGTATGATCAGAGTGATTTCTGTAATTGTTTTGTGGGATTTATTATGGGTTTATGGTCATTTCTAAAAATACTCAAAAACCTAAACCAAAAATAATTAAAATACTTAATCCCTACCTTGTGCTGTAGTTCACTCTTCTTGGGTTTCTTTCCACTACCTTTCACTGAAAAACTCTAGCACATGCTGGACTGATAGTCTTAAAAACTGCAAATCCATCCAGTCGTCTGTCTCTGATGAGCAGGGGTGATCTGGAGGTAGTCATGGATGTCAGTGAAATCTGAAAATCTTTGATAGTGCTGCCAAGATTGCAAACAAAGTAGCTAGTTACTGCCACTAAAATAAATGATAAAGATGATAAAGGTGTCTTGTTATCTAGATTTAAACAACCAGTTCATTCCAGTAAAAAAAAAAAAAAAAAAAAAAGTGTTTTGGTTAGTATCTATCAGCATCAAAGCAGTAAGACAAAAGTAATGAGCTATCTTGCCTATTTCCATCTTTTTCAGATTTTCATGTGTTTTGGTTTTCTATTTTTTCTTTCTTTCAGTTTCACATTTCAAAGGTAGTAAACTGCCTCAGTTTCTTATATTTAACAAGAAATTATCTTAGAAGTTCTCTGCGTAATTTGTCACATAGTTAGTTATTATTATTTACATGCATGCCTGTCATGCCAGAGCTCAGCTCTACGGTGAAGATTTGCTGTCACTTTGAGCAATTTTTTTTTTAACATGAATCTGAGCTGTCAGCCACTGTGACATCTAAGAGATATGCACAGACAATTAAACTACCTTAACCTATATTTCATGTTTTGCTGCAGTTTTTATAGCATCTGTGTGTCTGAGGTACACCTGGATTCTTACACTTTAATGAACTATTAACAAAAAACCTGAGAACAGCTGTCCATTGAACAACAAACCAAAGGAAGATATAACAAGTTCAACTATCCAGGAGACAACAGACAGTGAGAAGTAGATTATTGGGCCAACATGCATGGTTTGTGTGCCTGAAAGTGCTGCTGATTTCCATGACCTTTAGCAAGTCACCTTCCTGCATTCTTATCTCTCTTTCCCTTTTATCTTTAGTCTATACTGGCTGTAAAGAGTTCAGGTTAAGGAGTATGCTTTATCTCATCTATAAGGTAAAATGATAGGAATTAGGTTAGTTTGGAGCTTTGGATTTTATTCATGTGTTTTTCCTTGTCATAGTCTAAAACTAAGTAGCCATGCCATTTCTGAATAAAAGGGTCTTTGTTTGATGGGGACAGTTTTTTTTAAAATATCAGAGAGGATCACAACCTAGGAGTTTATAGACCTGTGGCTAAGATATGTGTGTAGGACACAGGACATTGGAATCATAAAAGTGGTCTAAATAAGACTGAGCATTAAGTCAAAACTGGATTTACCACATCTTAAGTGAGTTCCTTATTTATTTGACCATTCTTGTGTCTCTGTCTCCATTAAAAAGACTGTAAGTATCTTCAAAATGTCTTGGCTTGATCCAGATATGAAGTAAGGAATTTTCCACTTTTATTTACAGATATTTATCAAACAGGAAAATTGATATCATGCAGGTTTAATGTTACATTCTCCCAAAGCAATTGCATGAAATATCCAAATGTTACTGTGGTACAAATAAAGTAATAATAACAGCATACAATGAACTGTATTGTTTTTATGCACAGACACAGGGTAATTTTTCCTTGCCTTTAATTTTCCAAATAAGCGATCATTATCAATGTAAAATCTTCAGATATTTACTGCTATTATCCAAGTCTATTCAGAAATAATTTCAAGGTCAAATGGAGGCTATGTTAGTGAATAATCTTTTTTCTTTAGATCAATGTCATTCTGATTTCAATCTTTACGGCAATTGCAAAGGAAAGTGTTTTGCTTTCAGAGTAATTTGTTGTTTTGTTTGGGTTTTTGGGGTTTTTTTTGGGTTTTTTTGGTTTTTGTTTGTTTGGTTTTTTATAATAAGAAGCAGGCTGGACACTGAATAGTCAGTTCAATATGAGTAAATGAAGAACAGAAATTTCTACCAGGTTTCCAATGTTAATAGGAAAAAAAAATACTGGAATTTATTTTATTTGATCTTACCCTTTACATCTTCCTTCACTCTTCATATGCTCTGAAAATATACTGAAGGTGCAGGTTTAGGAACTTTTCCACACATTCTCCCTTTGCTGCCTTACCAGTCAGTTACTGGGGTGGATAAAAAATTTATTCGCTGCAATTGATGAGGACAGGAGTAATTTGGTCACTGAAACTCTTTTTTTTTATTCATGCTTTTTCTCTCTCCTTATCTTACTTATTAAGAAGAATTTTAACACAAGAGATAATGAATCCATTCCTGCTGCATCATTAATTTTGAATTAGATATTGGGCAACAGTTCTTCTGAAGGAAGAAGAACATGTAATTCCTATTAGTGGATTGCATAAATTCTGATTATATATATATATATTTAAAAACAGATGGCCTTTGTCAGCTCCTGTATTGATATGATGTACTTGCTCACATGTGCTCACATGTAAATATGGCTCCAATTGCTGGAGAAACCTCTAGGTAATAATCTTGCTTTAGCAATTCCCATCAGCTTTTCTGCCTGCTAGCTCTGGATTTCACCAGCCTACTAATTGATTTAATGACCTTTTATTACCTGTTTTTTGCACCATTGGCACTTGATATAAATCAGTCAACGTAGTAAAGAGCAATCAGCAAAGCTGAGGAAAAAATACACAGCTTAAAATATTCTATACCTTTACCCCTGTTTTCGGCTATAGGAAGTGCTTTTCACTTAGGTTCCAGGTCTTAAACTAACTTTTCTAAGCCTTTCACTTTTTAAAGTGTTCATTAATTTATTTAACAAAAAAAAAAAAAATTGTGACTGTAGTCTGCATAGTCCACCTTAAAGCAAATTACTGGAATTTTTATTAGATAAATTTATGACTTTCATGCAGATATGACTGATAAATGGATTGTCTCTTCAAAAGAAGTAACTTCAAAAGCTGAAAAGAATAGCAGATGAAAAGAAGGTCATTTCATTTGACTTCTCTCAGCAGAAAAAACAACCTGTAATGTTTGCTTCAAGCAGTTCATTACAACTACCTCTGAAACCCAGAACAGGATTCTAAATGAACAGATTATCTTGGTTGCTACCCCTCCTACCCAATTAGATTTATCTTTAAAGGTGTTTAAAACACACAAGAGCAAAATTTTGCACTAGGATAAACTGGCAGTAGTCTCCTCAACTTCAAAGAATGATGGCTGAGGTCACCTGGGAGTGCAGTCTGCCCCTTATTAATGTGTGGTGATGGAGATGTACACTAGCAATTGTTTGTGTGGATTTCATTGAGTTTACCCCTACGGTTATACAGAGAAGCAGCCCATGACAAACACTAACTTGTCATTTGGACATGTAATACTCAGATGTACAGAGAATTCTGATGCCGGTCTGTAAGAGCTATATAATTTTCATACGTGCTCCCCCTGCCTCCAGCCTTTCCTCATATTTCTCCTATTCAGTTAGAAGTTGCCTTCCCCAGTGCATTCCTTTTGCAGCTCTTCAAAGTAGAGACAGTTTTGTCACAAAGAAGATATACATCTGCTCTTTGGAAAGACTCTCAACCATTTCTCTATTACTTAGTACCATTGACAGCAATACAGAAATTCTAATTCAATATTTTTAAGGTCATTAAAGTCAATTGGACTACATGTTAATGTTTTATTCACTTACTAATTTGCATCCTAAACAACTGTATTTCGCTCTTTCATTTTTAGTATTTTATTTTGTCTGGGGGTGTTTGTCTTGTTTTGGTTTAAGTTTTTTTTGTGTTGTAGGTTTGGTTTTGTTTTTTTTTTTTGTTTATTCCCCCCCCCCCCCCCCCCTAGAAAAAAATGGTAAATCATTGCTTCTAAAGGATATTGATAAGATGGGACATCTGCAGGGCTAGGTTCATGGAGTTTGGATGGGAATTTCAATATTATGAAAATTAACTGATTAACCCCACCATTCCCAGTAGAAGCCACCTGTAAAGCCTATCTAACTTCTTGTCTTGCTTCCATATCAAAAGGGACATCTTCAAACTTTGCAGTTAACTGTTAGTGACTTCCCTCTAATTCTTCTGACTGGGAGTACTAGGAAGACACTATTAAATGAAGTAATATGTTATTAATTACTAATTATTCATAGAGATAGTACTTTTCCTTTCTCTGATGTGAACTTCTAATATTTTAGATCTCAAAAATCTCCTTAGAAGTATGTAGGGATACTATGGACCATTAAGCTGACTTAACACATCCTAGGTTTACCTGCATGCAAATGGTGGAAGACAGCAAAATCCTTTTGTGTGCTCCTAGAATATGTTTGGCTGAAGAAAATGGGAAAATTTTGAAATGTATACCAAAATAAAGTCATTTCACCATAGAACTCTGTATTTAATGCATGTTATACATCGGTTTGTTTTCCTCCTCAGAATAAACAGAGTGAAAAGAGTAAAAAAAAAATATTTCCCAGGAAGAAGATTTAGGGCTTTGAGTTTACACTTTTATATTACCAGTCCTGAGCTTCTCTCCTATTTTTTAAGTTAGGCTGAGATATACATGACTGGGCTGACACAACCTCATAAATCACCTCTCATTTATATGAACAACCAGGGTTTTTTTCTAAGTATACTTAATGTTTTATAATCAAATAATTTTTATGGTCAATGGGCTAAAATGAGTAAGATACTTGCAGCTATGGTACATTATTTTCAGCACACTGAAACACTACAAAACTGTAATTCTAGATTGACTGTAAGTAATTATTCCATTACTATCTTTTTGTTAATTAATCATTTATTAATTGTTTATTACTAATTTAATAATTAATTACTTATGAAATTGTACTGTATAAAAAGAAGATACATTATTTTTAAAATGGATATTGTATAGTTCTAAAAAGCTGTTAAATCTGGTTTGTGTCATGAATATTCAAACAATTCTGTAAAAAGAGTTAGCTAATACATATATTCTGTAATCCATAAAGAGACAGATAAATATTGCATAAAGTAAACCCACATATTCTAGAAATTTTATGTGGACAGTTATGCAAGTGACTTTGACACTTATAGAAAAGCTATGAAATAAATTAGCCAAGTGTTGAATGAATGTCAGAGTACCCTCTGAGTTGAAGTACACTTCTGTTTCTCTTGTTACATGCCAGAAATTCATCCTGGTCACTTCTGATTACTGTAACAGAGTTAATTTCCTCACTTCTGTGACTACAGATTTCCAATTGGTTGACAGCTTCTGTCTGGGAAACACTTTATTCCCTTTTTGACAGCTGACAATGGCTAAGGTACCCAGTCTCTCACTGTTTGTTAGACTCTTCAGTTAGGAAAACCTTCTTGGCATTTACAAAGTCATCCTGAGCTCAAGACAGCTTACAGTCTACTAAAATTAAAAGTGTTCATTCACAGCATCCAATACGAACAGCTATGTTCTTTGTTTTTATAGAAGATGCAGTTGAAGAAATAAAAATAAAGTAGCATTAAGATAGAATTGTCAAAAGTCCTTCAATTCCTCTGTTCATCAGACCACCTTTATATATATGACACTATCATGACAGGGTTTCTGTCTTTCTGCATTCCTTGTTTCTGAGGTTACATTTTAAGTGAGAAGTCTTGTATCTTAGCATCTGGGTTTTGTAACTGATTTGCTTTGAAGTACATCAGAGGGCCTAGACAGTTTAAAACCTACTGAACTCGATTCTTTCTTTTTTACTATAAGATATAGACTGGCCACTCTTTTTTACTGGAGCATGCATGTCTTAATATCTGTGGAGATCGGGTTGTCTCTTTTTTAACACTAGATATCAATTCTTGGACTTGACTTGAATTCATGTCTATTTGACTCCAGATGGGAAAAAACAGTCTGTCTTTACTGGCTCAGGTACAATTACACATGAACTACAGCCCATCTAGCCTAGACACGCAGCAATCCTACCCTTTGCAGCCCTCAGCTGCATAGTTTAGTTATTAGTGCTAGCTGTGACAGTCAAACATTTGGTGAGGTGTTTTGTTTGGCTGTTCTGGCTGAAAACTAAACACTTTGTTTTATAGGACTGTTTTCAGGCAACGCAGCTACCTCTGAATGAACCCGCTAAACGTGCAGAGGTGCTGGTACAAGGGAGAAACAGAGTCATTTCTTGTGAATGGAATAAATAAGAATGTTGAAGCAGGATCATGGGAACTGATTAGATTTCATTGAAGATGCTGTGAAAGCACATACTCATATCTGTCACTGTGAAGCATCTCCTCTTCTGAATCTTGCCTTCTGTCTTACTTTGTACATTTACTAACATATTTAATAAAAAAAGCAGAGTAAAAGACATTTTGATCACCAATAAGCCTCAGCTCATTGATATTTATACCACTTCAAGTTGACAATGTGCTTACTGTGGCTGATCATTTACTACCTTCCTTTTAAGAGTACTGTATATGGCACAAAGTCTTTATTTGTAGACAGAAATCAAAGCAAAGCACTTGCCTTACAGAGTTTTTATTAATTAGTTTATAATCTTTTCTTAATGCAGAATGAATAGACAAAAATATAATTTAGAATGTTAGGACCCAACATAACATTTACTGACAGTTTGATCCTTTACCAGCTGTGACTAGATTTAGAAAGCCTTGTTGACTGGATCATTCTGACAAGAGTCTCATCTCCCAAGAGTGTGAAGTCTAAATTGTTAGGGATTTTGGCATTTTTTTTAGGGCTTTTTTCTTGTGTGTTTTAACATATAGGTAAATCTAGTCTTAACAGCTGCCATAATTTTTGACATAATTTGAAGAGTAAAAAAGATCTGAAGAATGTAAAAAACTTTAAAGTACACAGAAATGTATAGTTAAAATGTCTGCATGATTGGAAATAACTGAGTGTTTCTTCAAAATTTTACCAGTATGAAGAAAATAACAAAGACAGAAAACTAAGAATTTAAACTAAATCAGAAGTAGTTTTTTTCTAAATACATAAGGAGAGGACAGAATCATAAAAAGATTGAAAAAGGCAGCAAATACAATACAACTGATGCTGTAAAGAGAGATACCAGTTTATTAGCTGAAAAGAGAGCCAGCAGATGTCAGTGGCCCATGAGAGAATTCAGGTTTCTTTTACTAACTTTGGCTACCTTTCTCTCAACCACCCATTTTTCCCATCTCTAAGTCCTGAAAATAGAACACTGATATACAATTTTTAAATTCCTGCCATTGCTACCAGTTTCCATTGATATTCTAAGGAAGCCCATCATCTACAGGACTCAGCTCATATTATGTGCAAGTGGACATTTTTCAATAGCACTTCTCGCCAGCAGTATCAAAGTATATTCTGAAAAGCATAGTAAGAGGTATTCCAGAAACTAACTAAATTTATAAATATCATCAAAGGCATCTGAAAGCTTTCAGGAGTTTATAAAATAAGAGATTTTCATAGTTATTTAGCCACTATATCGTAGTGTCTGCCCCACACAAGAACTGGGACTGTTTACTTTTCTTTTGCAAAGTTTTACGATGAATGATATGATAAATTTGTATGTAAGGAGAAATTACTCCTCTTCTTTGACCAAGTCAGGACAAAATTTCAATGCCTTTGTTGATATACAGTGAGATAGCATGTTATTGGGATATAGTGTGGTTTTTCAAATAAAAGTTCCATTACCACTGATGTAAAAATAGTTCAAAACAAGCTCTAAAATTCTACTAATTACATAAAAGATAGATAGTTCCTATCTGCAGATTGTGTCTATTTCCTTACTATCATCCATTTACAGTATTTTAAGGCAAAGTGTTATTTCCTTTTTGCCTATTACTTCAATAGTATTTTGTGGGGTTTTATTCTGTTTTTCCATAATGGTGCCCTGCAGTCAGCATTGCATTACAGGTATGGCAACCACTTACTACTGAACACTGTCAATGTATGAATTCAGTAATTAGCTATGTCTGAGAAATACATGTAAAAGATGAAGTGAATGACTAGAATAAAATATTGTGAACGGACAAGTCATGCCAGAAAAAGAAGAAAGGATTAACCAGGAAAAACATTGCACAGGTCATAGTATTAGAATAAATTAAGAAGCCTAGTGTGTACAAGCAGAGGTTCAACACTCATAATGAAAGGGCTTTTGCATGTACAGAAGAAACATAGTCCCATGTTGTAATCCATTTGGTCCCATGCAGGAATCCAATGTATTCTGGCAATAATACTGCTGTGTCTATAATTCTGATATCTGAACAGCTAAAGAGAAAAGTCAAGTTCAAACCTTCCTGACTCCTCAGAAAATTGGACCTACTATGAAGAATCATCTAATGCATCTGTTTCACGTTAAAATATGACCTCTGTTTAGCCGGTGGACTAGGAGTGGAGTGGAAAGCTAGATATATAATTCAGTCAAGCACTGGTCATTATGCCGGTTGTTTAATTGGTTTTAAGCTTACTTCTAGTGATCATTACACACCACTACTTTGATATGTTTACTCTAAGTTCCTCTGATTCATATTAAGACTTTTAATGAGGCAGTCTATTAACACAGATTTTTATGTGCATTTTATGTTTAGATAATGATATTACTTACTTTTTGCAGGATAATGTACTTACCCAAAGTAATTAAAAGCATTTTTTCCGCAAATCTTGAATTTTCTAGGATCTATATGTCTGATATTCATGAGTAGTATAGTTGTCAAGTGTAGAATATTATCTTTTCCTAAGATCAAAGCAGCATTCTTTAAAACGCATGATAAAGTTATTTCTTTCAATGAAACACATCTTCATTAATGTGAGTATTGCAATATCCATAAAAATCATTTTTGGCCCAAACAGATGAAATAATTTATCCTTCACAAGCACTGAATATAAATCATTACATATATATGCATTAGTAGTACAGTCCCTATTCATTTTAAGTCATAAATACTAATCTGAACTACAGAGTGAGAGCCTAAAATAGCTTAGAAAATATGAACAACTGCACTGCTTATTACCAGTTAACTTTTTCCCCCTTATGCTGTCATAACTGACAAATTCTATTTTTAATATAAGTAAGAGATATATCTCTGTGCAACATTTTTGCCTACCTTAATGCATAATATCTGAGTATCCTGGATTAGGAAAGAATATGAACTGTTGCAAACAGTCAGTTTGAATAAGACAGTGTGGTATTTACTTCCTGGTGTGTGTATCTTCTATTTGTACTGTTTCCATAGTTAGTTTATATATTTATCTATTACTATACCTCATTGAAATTGAGCTGAATCAGTAGGGGGAGCTTTAAGACCCATGAGCCAAAATTGTTTTTGCATTCTGCTACTAAAGGCTTAAAATGCCTGAGGGCTTCACTGTTAAACATAAAGCTCTGCTCAATTAATAGTGGCACAGAGATTTCTACGAATGCATGTTTGTTTCCAAAGCACTTGTAGGGTGCCCATAATCACCTTGTCCTCCGTAACATTGATTTTTAATATGTATGGTTAGCCTGGGATATTTTACAACCCAAATGAAAAGCTCCTGGAAGTAAATATCACAATGGACTAGAAGTGTATAGTTTATGTATCCAGAAATAGCAAATCATTTGTTTAAATAAACTCAAGCTGAGCACAGTAATTGATGGCTTCTTTACCCCCTGAAGTTCCATGAAATGACTGTGCCCTTATATAGTAATTAAAATGTGCCAACAGCTATTTTATTGTCTCCAATGGAATTGTCAAGCATTGTTTCAAAAAAAAAAAAAAATCAGAGGCAAAGCTGCTAAACACGGTATTATCTGCACTGTAGTTTGTAGGCTTGTATTAGAAATAAAACACTGTCACATAATACATATGTCTCTAATAACAGTTAAGATCCTCTGTTCCTTTCTTATGTCTTGGGTAAAAGGTAGTTAATTTCATTTTCTTAAATAAAAATTCCCTTCTGACTATCTTGACCTCTCTTTAAACCTAGAAGATGCACAAACCCCAATATTTTTGTATCCTGTGGACAATGTTTTAGTTATTAAAAATGAAAATTAAGAACCAAATCTAAAGAAGTGTTCTGGTTCAACCTTATTTTGAAAAGAATTTTGAAAAGACCTTAAAGATCATCTAATTCCATCCCGCTTCCATGGACTGGGGCACCTTCCACTAGACCAGGTCGCTCAAAGCCACATCCAGCCTGGCCATGAACACAGCCAGGGATGGGGCATCCACAGCTTCTCTGGGACCTGTTCCAGTGTCTCACCACCCTCACAATAAAGAATTTCTTCCTAATATCTAATCTACCCTCTTTCTGTTTAAAGCCATTACCCCTGGTCCTATCACTACATGGCCTTGTAAAAAGCCCCTCTCCAGCTTTCTTGTGCCCCCTTTAGGTACTGGAAGGCTGCTATAAGGTCTCCCTGGAGCCTTCTCCAGGTTGACCAACCCCAACTTTCTCAGCCTGTCTTCACTGGAGAGGTGCTCCAGCCCTCTGATCATGTTTGTGCCCCTCTTCTGGACACCAAAATATATCATCAAAATGATGCAGGCAAAAAAATACGTTAGAGATTAAACTTCAGCATAAAGACTTCTGGAAATAAGTGCCCTAAATACCCATGCCCTATACTGAATTAGTTTTCATTTTCACTAAAATGCAAGACTAGAAATGCAGTGTCTCTACATATCAGCTGTTTCTTTTTCCATGGAGACTATAAACCACCAAACAAAAAACCAGGAAATTCAAAATTGACTCATTGATTCTATTTTTTTCAGTACATGTTATTGTACTAAGAAAATTTTTATTTTATTTTAAAACATAAATGAATTTGTAAGAATGAAGTACTTTGAATTATTTTTATTGCTTACTTATTAAAAGCAATACTTATTTCTCTGCCTGGGAATCATACTATTCTAAACATGAATCATTTGATAACATCAGGTATTTAGAAATATGATATATGAAAAAAACTTTTCCACAAAAAGCACACTGCAGTTTTTAATAAGCCTAAAATTTACATATGTAAAATTCACATACCACCTTAAATCTTTAACTTTTTTCTTTTTCTTTTTTAAAGCAATCTTAATTACACTGCCTACCTTCTGTTACTTTTGCAGGACCTCTTTCTCACACAGCGAGTATGTTGGAATGTGACCACTGAAGAAAATAATTTTAGAATATATCCGTATCTTCTTAATCTGTAGAAGTAAAGTTGTATCACTATGCCATTCATCTTACCTGTAGTTTAGAGGATCATAAAACACAGTATCCAGCTTAAATGTTTTACACTGATATCCTCCAGTTCTGTTTTTGGTTAAAATATTGGATGTCTTGAGTTATCTAACAGGGTCTCAAAATAGATCTCAGAATTCGGCTGTAATTGATTTGTCATGACTTTACTGCTGAGAACCCAGAAATCTAACAATATGTCAGATGGAAGTGGAATAACTTAAGGGTTTCAGTATCCTTTTTTAGTACTTATCTGAGTTTACCTACAACTTTGAGAATAAGATCTTGGGGTTTTGGTTGTTATGTTGGGTTTTTTAACATCACCTGTATGCTTATAAAATGCCATTTGCTGTAATAGGTCACTGACTGTACATTGAAGAGAGAATGTTCTATTGGACTGCAATAGACCTAAAGTTAGCAAATGTGATCCTAAGCAGAATATAACTACAATTGTATTGTCAATGATATGGTATAAACATGATATAAGCAAAATAAGTCAGCATGGAAAAAATGCAGATAAATGAAATCTCTCTTTAGAGAATATAGTAATTTTCTATCCAGACACCCAATTAAAATATGAAAGGTATTTCCTAGAAAGGTAAAGGGAAGATTTTCATTATCAAAACCCTATTGATTTGCACACAACAGAAAAAAGGATGATCATATCTTAATGTAGTTTACTTAGGCTGCAACATTAACTTCATATAATTATATATTTCTGAGCATAATTGACCCAGTGTAAACCAAACTTGTCTTAATAAGCATTCTCCGAGGAAACCTAAGTTCAGAAATAATTTGCCTTTATCTGACCCTGCAGCATCCTACCACCTGCCCTCACTGAGGGTGAAGACGGGGAATGGGAGGCTTCCCTCCCAACTGCACATATGCCAAACTTCTTGACTTCTCTTACTCTTTGTTCTCATTCCATTTAACTTAGGATCTAAAATTCTTTTAAAATATTCAGCAGTAGACGTTCATAATTGAAACAATGTGAAAGTGTAGTCCTATCTGGTCTCTCCGTGACACATTTGTGTCATTTGCAGGGGAAGGAACAAACTTCCCTTGCTGTGCATCATTTTGTATCTAAAATAGCTTGTGCTAATGAAGAATGAGAAACTAAAAAGGAATCATTTTGAAAGCAAGCCTAATTCAGCAACAGAATAAATGTCTTTTTCACCCTTTAGAAGAACAAATACAGAAAGCAGCAGCTCTGTTATAGCTGCCTTTCCCATCTCTGCCTAAACTGATGTATTAAGAGCTTCCAGATAGTCTATTTAGGAAAAAAAAAAATGCTAAAGAGCTAAACTAAACTGTGACAATTGTCATTTTGCTAAATGGCTTCCTGAGGTCTGAGATCTTTCACTTTCACTTTGTCCTGTCTGCGAGGCTGCTTGCCATACAAGTAAGCTCCAGCTCTTGAAAGCAGCATTTATGTGGCCAGAGACACCATGCTTAGCATGTACAGTGGTCTTAAGCCTAAAGTAGTGGAAAAAAATCCTTTCCCTTTTCTTCTGCAGTATATTTCAACACAACATGCTGCTATTTTTCAATTAGATTTTTAATTTAATTTCCAGCTGCTGCCTTTATCAGTTTTTGTGAGGCGGCCTGAAGCAGCTGAAAAGCAAAGCCATGTTTCCTAGTGTTTTCCTTGTTTCTCACATTTTTTTATCTTTGCTACTTTTCTGTCTCTCTCTGCATTCTGTTTATTTTAAAAGTGTTATCCTTAGTCATCAAAGAGTTTTTTTACCATATTGTATTGTGTTTAAGCGGCAGGGTGGGGTGGGGCAGGCAGGTGTGCTGCAGGACAGCCTCTCGGTGGAGAGGCTGGGCCTGCCCTGTGCTGTACACAGCTGGTTCCACCTGGCTCCAACAAACCCACCACAGGGCAAAGCTGAGTCCATTAGCCAAGCTGATGGCCCCTCTGTGAAAACATGTTTGAAAAAGAGCAAAAAATCCTGGATAGACACAGGCAGATGGAACAGAAAGAGTGAGAAGAGCAGAGGGAGCACCACTGTCAGAGGAGAGAGAGAAGGTGCTCCAGGTACCCAAGCAGGTTTTCCCCCTGCAGCCCATAAAGTCTTCATGGTGAAGCAAATTTTGCCACCACAGTCCACAGGGGACTATGCCAGAGCAGATATCCACACTTCGGAGAGCGCCACACTGGAGCAGGTGGATATGCCCTGATGGAAGCTGCAGCCCATGGAGAGCCCACATGCTCCTTGCAGGAACTGGAGCCTGTGGAGGAGCCATGCTGAAGCAGTCTGTTCCTGATGGACTGTGGAAAGAACCTATGTTGGAGCACTTCTTGAAGAACCCCAGCCAGTGAGACAGATACACGCTGGAGCAGTTCATGAAGGAATGTATCCCACTGGAGGGACCCCATGCTCCAGCAGAAGAGCATTGAGGAGAAAGGAGTGGCAGAGACAAATTTTTATGAACTGGCTTCAACTCCAATTCTCCATCGCTTTGTGCCACTTAAGAGGAAGGAGGTAGAAGAGAAGAGTCAGGGGTAAAGCTGAGCCTAAGAAGACAGTGAGAAGGGGAAATATGTTTTAGGTTTTGTCTTTGTTTCTCATCAATCTTTTCTATTTTTAACTGGCAAGAAATTAAACTAGGCTTCCCATAGCTGAGTCTGGCTTGCTCATGATAGTAACTGGCAAGCAATATCCCTGTCTTTAGCCTGAACCATGAGATTTTCAATCTTATTTTTCCCCTCCATCCTGTTGAGGATAAAGATAGAGTGTCTGGGTTAGCAACTGGCAGCCAGCCAAGGTCAACCAACCACACACACTGTTGTGATTCTATATCCAGAAATGCAGGGGCAAAAATTAATTCAACAGCCTGACATCATTACATGCATGCTATGTCTTGAATTGGCTGCTGAGACAATGTGTATTGCTTGTGTTTCTAGGAGCAAAGGTGTAAGCAAAAGCTAGCACTGTAGACAGAAGATTTATGCTGTTGTTGTGCTTCTCTCATTTTGTGTTTTTCTTTTTACAGTTTCCTTAGATATTTTCTTCCAGAAGAACCTGGTCAGACTTCTCCCCCCAAAAAACAAGTAAAGAATATCCAACTGGTATCACTCTTCACTTAACATGGAGTTATTTCAGTATGTTTCTTTACTAGTCCACCTTGCCTTCCCTCGCTCTAAGTTTTGTACAGCCAGAAGGAGAGGAAAACGTTATCAAAAGCTTGCCTTCTTTCCCGCCCTTCCTTCCCCTTTCTCCCTCCCCCCTCTTCTCTCTTTCTTCCTTCCAACCTTCCTTTTTCTTCTTGTGTTTGTCCTTTCTCTGTATCTTTAACGAAAAATTTTAAAGAACTTTAATGGTGGCTGCTGGTACGGAATGAAATGGAATTGCTATGGAACTGTCTATTCCCAAAACACTGAACCATTTTGTAGCATTTCTAGCTGTTTAGTATTTGATAACATTAGGATCTCATTAGAATCCTGGATGTTGTGTCCTATTTATTTCTGTAAAATTAACAGAAAGAGTCTAAAATTAAGCAAAAGCTGCATGGCTTAAAATTTCACAAGAAAAGATAAAATACTTCCTGACTTTGGAAAAATTATCTGTAACATTTAGTATACTCGAGAATGTGAAGTTCCTGATACTTTTGCAGTTATTAAATAGCTCTTTCCCCTCCTCTCTTTTCCACCTGATTGAATTTATTGAAAACAGAGAGAGAGGAAACTGATACTATTGCAGAAAAGGTACGATATAAGTGAATCAGAATTTCACAGATTTATATGTAGTGTGGCTGAATGAGGTGGAGGAACTATATTTATTTCAAATATTTTAGGGAGAGTGAAGAGTGGACTGGACAAGCAAAGTGTAAAATATTGACAAAATATGTTAAAGAAAACTACAATTTGTACCCAAACCTGAAGTTCAGATTCAAAACCCAGAAGAAAGCTGTGATCATATGTTTTTAAGGATAGTGCTTATGTTTTAAGAAAGCAAATATTGTACTTGAAGGAGATTTTTCACTAGATTTTTCCTAATTGGTGCCAAAGTTAATATAATTCTTTTTGCTTACAGTAAAGCTAAAATTTAAGTATTTCCTTAATTGTATTTTTTCCAAGGTGAACTGCAGCTAAGAGAATGCCCCTACAGCTCCAACAGTAAAAGAAATTGTCCTAGTGAATGATGATTTCTAAGTTACAATTAACCTGATATTACATGTGAAATAGTTATATACTAGGATCAGTAATGAGCAGGAAATATGTTGCTACCATAGAACTAAGATACATTGATCTACAAATTAACACCACAGACAACTGAAAAATACATCTCAATTTCTAGGTGTGGCTGACTCCAAGAAAAGTTTTGTCTGGAATTTAATTTTAAACACACTACTTGAAAATAGTTGTAGTTTAAGTGCTATAAATTGGTCTTTTCACTTAGGATTAGCTGAAATATATGTAGGTCAGAAGAACTCCTAAATATGCTGCTTAAAAGTGGTTTTGGAGCATGTGAACAGAAAGGTATGATTTAATACATGGCGCTTAAAAGCAAAAACTGAAGCCATCCCTATGACACTTCAGTGATAATGATAGGGCTGTCTTCTGAAGGTCTTCACTTCTTGCTGCATTAGATATGAATCAATGACAACAACTCTAAATGAGCTTTTGTTCTGCAGATAGAAACGGTGTTGGCCCATTTATCTTACAGAAACCTTTGAAGATTCATAACACTCCGTAGTCCGTATGCACTAGGAACTGGCTTTGCATAGGAAATCAGTTGATGTTTTTTCATAAAGAAGAGAATAAGTTCATTTTCAGATGAAATTCAGAGTGAAAGACAGAGTGTTTTTTCTTTTTCACCTCTCTCCCTTAGTACAAGGCAAGACAGCTCTGAATTTAGTCTTGAGACCATAAAACATCTTTATTGTGAGGAAGGAAAATTCTGGTACTTGTGGTAAAAATACTGATTTAAAAACCAATACGTCAGTGTGAATTGCTTTTTGTGATGCTACTGATTTTGTTAACTAAGGATAATAACGAAGACCCAAAAGACAAGCATTACATTCTCTTTGTCCAGGGACAAATGACTCAGTGCATACTATGGAAAATGTTGCTAGTGTCTTACATCATGAACACTCATGTATGAAAACACATTTTTACTACCTAGCTAGTAAATCGTATTAAAGCAGATATTTAATTTTTTCAGCGTGTGGACCACTATTACTATTCTAATGAACCTTTAATTTGAACTTACATCAAGTAACAGCATGGTTATTTAAAAAAAAAAATAATCATGAATTGATAACCTGACATATAAATGGTAAAACAGCTTCCAGACTGACAGCAGTTGTGAAGTTCTTAATGCTTATAAGGATATAGTATCAGGTTAGTCACTTGAATTGTTTTTCTTTCATGATGTGAAGAAAGTTTGTTCTATTGTGTCCAGGAAATAGTTGATAGCAAGGAAAGACACAAATATAAAATGTTAAAGATCATCTGTATTACGGTAAAAAATACAGAAACTTGTTTCAAAGGCCTTTTATGAATACAAATAATGAAACAGTAGGCAATGATGGCAGAATCTCTTTCTTAATGAAAATGGCAGAGGATGCAGTAACTTGGTACAAATCTGAGTGACTGGAAAGGCAGTTACTGTTCTTTATGTGATATTGGAGCTTACATGTATTTCCTGTATTATAGAAGTGTCTCTAACAGCATTTAAGTCACACAAATAGATGTCCTGGCCTGACTGAAATGTAACCCATTTAACAGCAACAAGTATCTGGAGGAGACAAGCAAAAACAAAAAAAAAAGAGTTATGCATAGCCCTGGGAAGATCCGTATGAGATACCTTTCACACTGAGTGAAAGGATGGGGGAGGGAGGGAGTGGCTGTGTGGTGCTTAGTTGCCAGCTAAGATTAAACCACAACAAAACCCGAAATACTCAATACTGCTTTTGAAACAGTAAGGAAGTGCTGTATTGGCAGAAAATAGCATATATGGAAAATGGAAAACTTTTTAAGAAAAAAAAAAAAGGCGGGGGGGGCATGGAGAGGACTTTACATAAATCATTCTTTGGCTATAGCTCAGGAATAATTAAGTTGATACAACACTGAAAAAGAGGCAAGCCAAAAAAATATTTTTTGTGGCTGCTAATACATTTCAGACTTCTGCATCTTGGAAAGTTATAGTGTGATATACCTTATGCTCTATTGATCTAAAATGTGTTAAAAAATACTGTTAAAGCACAAGCATAACATGGTAGCTGTGTAGAGCTTTCTTACTAGCTTCATTGATTCTTTTGTCAGTTGAATAGTTTATTCAGAGAAAAACTTGCCCATATCTTCACATTTGTATTTTATTATTCAATAACTGTATCTATATCATTGTTTTATTATTATTAAACATAAGTTTACATTCCTATATGTATTATCCCATTTAAAATTCCAAGAACAACAACAAAGTATCTGATTGATTTCAAGGATTCGAGTTAGGTCCTTCCTTTTGTGGTAGTGCATGTCACCCCCTCCCCTGGGCTGCTCTTATTTATTTAGTCTTTTACAAAAGCTCAGAAAAAAACCTGTGCCTTTTTGCATTAATTTCCTTCCATTTCCTGGAAACAATAAAAGAAACTTTCCTCATGCAATTAAATAGAAACAAAAGATCAAAGAGAAACATCTGATCCTCACCTTGATGAAGAATGAGTTCCCAATAGCACGGTAAGTTCTTCCATTTTTCAGAACTGAGAGTTTCCAGTTTAACTGTTTACCAGCCTAGTTATCAAAAGCTAAGGACTTTTGATGAAAAAAGAATGGTCATGCTAATTCAAGTGTGTCAAAATGCTGTTCATACAAAGAATTTTTCTGGATCAAATAAAGACTATTTTAATAATTTAATTTTTGTTTCACGCATTTGTACACTTCTTAAGTGTAAAAATAATATCCTTAATAAGATCTAATGTATTATAGCAAGCTAGAATGTTGCTAATATGAGGCAGAATTAACTCTGATCTTACTGTAAGAGGGAACATCAAATCATATTATATTTTTTGTTTTCTTCCTTCATTTCAGTGGTTATGTACTCTGCTTCAATGCTGATCAGATTAGTGCAAAAAAAAGTTCTTCACTAAAAAGGTTGATTTTTCACAAACTCATAGTCATTCAAGATATCCTAGTTTATTATAAAATTCTGAACAGGCAAGCAGTTGTATGGAACTGTTCATATTTTCTAAAAGAGTAAGCAAGGCACATAAAAATGAATAAACCTTATGTTTTAATCTAAAGAAGAAAAAGTAATTTTGGACAAGACATATTTAATCTTTTTACCTCATAATATTTCTTTGTTTCTCTGAACCTGTGAATAAAAAACCTAAATTATTTGCAACAGATCCAAATTCATTAAAATAAGAGCATAATTTGTATATGATTTGGACAAATATCAGGAAAGTCCAGAATGCACTTTCAAATAAAGATATTTGCACATGTATATAATGCATACTCAGGTGTATTTTTTTTTTTTTTTGTTAATGCAAGTCATTTGCTCATACATTCAGAAAAGTACAAAATAAACAGATTTGTCAAAAAAAAATACTGCACTGGTCTCAAGTGTAAAAAAAAATCACTGAATTGATATGGCTTAGAGGGAATATTTTGAAACAAGGATTGTGCTATGGTTACACAGTACATGCATATGGCAATGAAGATTCAGATGCTAACCAGATCCTCCTTGCAATGCAAATACTGCAGTGCAAATTCTCATAGAAGTGATAATTACAGCAGCAGTGATACATTGGAGAAGAAACTATATGAAGAGGATAGTGTAAATGTTCTTTAACAGATTTATTTTGCTTAATTATACAATTGAAGATTAAGATTAAATTTATACAGCTGTAATGCAAACCAATATGACTGCTACATAAATGAGAAGAATAATCTAAAAATCAATCTACTTCTATCTTCTGAAGGTATTACAAATAGAAACACCAAGGAAGTTTATACACTCTAATACAGTTTGTAACTTCATAAAAATACAAACTAATGTTTAAAATATTTGTTATGCAGACAGCAGCATCAACCTTCAGGCAAAAGTCAGTACTGTGTAAAGGAAGCCCAATATAGACCCAGTTCCACATTATTTTCTCCAGCAGCTTTTCTATAATAACCAGAATATGATAGCATAGGTGCTGTTATAAAGCCTTTTTTGAAAGCTCTTCCACACAAGAGAGAGAGTCTACAGGCATAAGTAGTTTATTTAAAGCTCCTTTATGCTAGCAAAGTTATCTGAATTTTCCTGAGCACTAGGGACTATTACTTGCACTTAGACATCCTCAGTTCATGTTGTAGCTGAAAGTTCGAAAGCTCAATAGACGAAGGAAAGTTGCTTGTTTGCTTGCTTTTTAAAGTCAGGAGAGTCAAGTACAAAGCAGCAAAGAAACACAGAATGGAAAAGCAGAAAAGAGGAACAGCCACAGAACTGAAAGTGATTACAGGGAAACTTTCAGAATATGATTGCTTGATACAAAAAAAGGGTAATACTGACTTTCTATTCCCTTCTAACCCAGGAAATTAATTATGTCTCCTTTATGTTGCCATTAGTGATCATGAGGATGTGCAGGGGATGAGTTCGGTCTAATAATCTTACTGAAAGCTTCTCCTTTTCCCCCAATTAATTTTTAGCAGAATCACTGAACTCCATGATTACTACACAACTCAATCATATTAGTTTATACAGAGAAGAGGATATGCAAAAAAGCTGAGCCATCTCTTTAAAAGGATTGATTTAAAATTAATTGTGAAACTGCACTTACAGGAAAGAGATGATTTTTCCTCATCTGAAAGGAAGTTTTTAGGTGAAAGTGAGTTAGTTGAGGAGTCATTCCAATTGTGGAACCCATTTTAAGTATCTTTTCTGTTGGTTTAAATTACATGTGCAGCTCAATACACGTAACAATGGACGCTGTTAAAAAGAGCTGACACACTCCTAGTTTTTCTTGGTAGATGAAAATTTTGATAATGACAGAAATGGATCTTCTGCATATATGAAACTAAATACAAGAGAAATTAATAAGTGTGCATGTAGATTGAGTCAAAGAATGAAAGCTGTTGTCAAAAACAGCAGAAACTACTAACACTTTGGATTTCAGCAAAGATAACCTGAAAAATGTATATGTAATAAAAACCCCAAAATCTTATCATCTTCAAGGAGCATCGTTCAGAAAGACAAGAGAACATAGCTCTGGGGAATCTGCTAGAACTCGTATACTTTTGTTGCTGCAAAGGTATAAATAAAATTTGCTATCCTCTCTGGTTAAACTGGTTCCTAATTGATTTAGTCATAAGGTATTATAACCAAACTTTTCACACTTGTTCTAGTTGTTTAGATGAAAGATCAGAGCACAGAGACAGCTGAACACATTTTAGGAACATTTCCTCTCTGTAGTTTCATCTGCTGTGGATCCGTTGAGCCAACTGTTTCCAGAAAGAAGTGCTCTTCAGATAACTGAGCTTAGTATTTTGCTAAAATATGGTGTTTCCATTGTTCAAAAGTTCTCATTGTGTCTGTCAAACACTTTGTGGGAGTATGCTTCAGACTACAGGGGGCCTGGTGAACTATCACCAAAAGATGTAATATGCAATTATTTTGGTAAGTGATGTTTGATCTTCCCACTGTTTAGAAGCCCAGCATCTACTGAACTGTACATGTATTTTAAAAGCTTGTGTTTATTGACCTTTCAGTGTTAAGGAAGTAGTTAACATAAAATCACAGGAATGCTGATCTCATCTTAGGTAGATACAACTTTACCTACACATTCCTGTACTCACTGTAGAAAATATTATAACTATTACAAAGCATAATTATTTGCTTTTGTTTTCTATACTAGCATTTAAAGAAATTAAAGGGATTTGGAGACAGGTGGTAGTGTTTACTCATAGCTTTAAATAAGAGGTGATGTAGATTCATATCTCTACACCTGAGAGCCATTAAGTTAAAGTGTGCAAGATAAACATGAAAATTATTTCTTCTCTATATTAGGCAGCATAATTCTCCATGAGACTGGGAGCAGAGAAACCATTGCATAATTGACCCAGGTTCGAATTTACCGACTTTGTGACTGCTGTGTCAGAGGCAAGTCTGGGAGGTTTCAGATACTGAGAGGCAGAAAACCTTAGCAACTAGTTTCTTATATCAGACTGGGTTTTTTTCTCTTGAGTGAAGGAAAGTCTATTCTGCCTTGATCTACAGGTAATTTAAAGGAATTTTTCTCACTATCAGCATCACCTTTGAGAGACCATTGTTGCCAACAACCTCATCCCAGTGACTGTCACCAGCTTAAAGTAAAAGGCTTGTACAGCAGGCACTCATGTGATCATCACTCTCATATTGGAGAACAAGATGCCAGAAACTCTTAAATAAGACTGAAATTTTCCTGTGTGAACCCACCCTTCACTAGCTGGTTAAGCTATGGTGCTTGTGGTACATACCAGGACAACAGACAAGCTAGCTTGATGAAGGAGCGAGCAAAGCAACAGCTACGAGCACCACTTCCCAAGTTAGAGGAGACCTGACTGTTTAAATGATCTTCATTTCTGTGAGAGTGCAGTTGCTAGATTTAGCTTGCAGACATGACTATTGGTGGATACCTCACTGAAGTGGTAAGGAAGAAAATCTTGGTCGGGCTCTAGTTTCAGCTGACATTCCTAAGGGTCTCACCCATCTATGCTGGCTACTTAAGCTCTGTAGGGTTGGTTCTGATCCTATGGATATCTAGGGAGTACTGTAGTCCATGTTAGAAATTGCAAGTGCACCATAGGTTTCAGATCAGATGAAACATATTATGAACAAACATTGTGGCAAATGGCTCCCAAACTGTACCAGCTGGTTATAAGATTGCTAGAATAACTTTATGGTGATATTTGTTACCGGCTAGGTTTCTGTACATGATAAAACTCCCAGAATATATTTCTTATACTTATTTCTTCATGTTATTTTCCAGTTATGACTGTGAGAGTAGAAAATACAAATGTTATTTATAAACATAGTTGTTGGTGTTGGTGTTAAGTAAACAGGTATAACACCTTAAATTAAATCAATCAGTGTTGATATTGTCTGGAGAGATTACCAGTCTGTAGGGAAAGGGATTTCCCTACCTACCACAGACCAAGTTTGGACAAGTTTTGGAGCAAACTGCAGGAACTGACTTAGATTCATAGTTTACTTTTTCAAGAAAAGTAACTATAAACCACTAATCATAAAATGGCCATAATGGGGCGGAGCAAAAGTCCATTTAGCTGAATACTGTAATAGTGAGTGTATTAGGTGCTTGGAAAAAGGGTATGAAGGAGAGCAAGCACAGAATATGCTTTCTATAATACAGCTTCTCTGCATGAGGCAATCAATAGTTTAGGGAATCTAATTGCATGGTCCAGCATTACCCCTATATAGCTATCTTAGTCTATATGTGTGCTTTTGGAGAAATCATTTAATTTTTTGCATTTTGCATCCCACTTGTCCTTCAGATCTATCTTATTCTTTCAAAAATACAATTGTACAGGACATAACACAATGCAGTCCTGATCTCAGTAAGGATCTGTAAATATCACTGTAATTTAATGAATTCTTTTCAATACTTGTTCCAGATATAGTTTTATTAATTTTGTACAAATTCAAAATGCTCATTCAAAATTGCTATTATTAGTGGTTGCTTTCGGACAGAGCATTTTTTTCCAAGAAAATATATTAATACACTATACTATAATATACAATTTTAATAATGAAATTCTGCATAACTTGTCAAGCTTTCAGTTAAGATTTGTTTAAGTCCTTACACATGCTATTAAATCACACACCTAATAAATGCTGCAAGAAATAATTTTTTCACATCCTTGGGTTTTATTCTAATGGCTGCCACTCCTTACTCTTCTAATTAAAAAAAAATTCTAAGGTTAGAACAAGCAGAGTACATTGTAAGTGAAGTCGGAAACGACCTGTTGTGGTGTCAAGATGGAATCCAAACATTTCATTGCAGGTATGATTGAGATGTGTAGTACCTAGAGTCAAATGTGATAAAAAATTTTGATTACCCAAGACGCTAAATGGCTAATGAGCTCAGTAACACTTCTTACTGAAGCTGACTGTGATGCTGCAGTGCAACATGCTAAAGGAATTGTGTATCCCTGAAACATTTAAACTCTTCATATGAATGATGCATTAAGAATGCTCCAGGCTGAACCATCCTTTGATGCTACAGCTCATATGGATCATTTAGGCAATCTGGAGAATATCTATGTCCTGGAGAACAGAAGTAAAGGCATTTTCTTCTTTCTTTTTTGCTGAAAATATAGACTCTGAGATGGAAATAAACCTTTGATTATTTTCCTGGGATTTTTTGCCAACTTAGTCATTAGTGTTGCAGGATTAGAATAGGTCCAATGTTCCTTAAAATTTTCAGAGTACCGTATCTTAGCACTAGTTTCAGTTTATTTTAAAAGAAGGAGTTCTATTCAGAAATAGGTACAATCATTCATTTTGTCCTAATACTCATAGAAGTTACACTGTGGAATGAGATGAAAGTAAAGCCCTAAGATAGTTAGGCCTAACCAATTAATCTTTAAAAATGTCAGTAGGTTTAAAATTGATTAAGAAGAGGAGTTTTGGTGTGATGTGATTCCAGCCATTTTTTGTTACCTATGTATTAATTTGTCATTTGGTCTAGTGCTGTCATAAATTGTGAGGGATGAAATGGACTATCTCCTAGTAATTAGGGAAGATAACACATTAGTGTGGTTTGCATCTGAGAGATATTGATACACATTTTTAAGCATTAGATCTTCTAAATTAACAACAATTTGGAACAATAGAAGGAATAATTATATTAATATTTTTGTTGAATTTGTTGGATAGATTCTCTCATCCTCAAGAGTATCTAAAATTTTAACTCATTTGCATTAAACATCTTAATTTAATAAATGTACAGAAACTGTATAACAGATTCTTTTTTTAAAATGAAAAATGATCTGTTAAAAATAAAATTGTGTTTGTTTTTTTTTTTTCCTCTTGAAATCTGTATCATTGTCCTAGTTATTCAACATATCATGTATTTTGATATACTAAGATGATTATGCAGATCTCTCCATCCTACTATTTGAACACCTCCCACATGAATGAAGAAAATTAAAATTTCGATGTTCATTTTACATTAAACTTCTTTCATTATTAGACTTTCCCTTTTTGGCACAATAATAAAATATTTTGATCATGGAATGCAATAACAAATTCTCTATAGAGTATGCATGTCCAGAATCGTAGAACTATTAACCTTTATTATATAATTTTACTTCTAAATTTGTAATTCTTATGGGAGGAAAACTTCTTTTAAACTAAGGAAAATAATTTTTTTTTACTTATCATTAATGTTCTTGCAACTGTTTTGAGAGATATACTTAATAGTGAAAAATACTTATTATAACCTTTTTTATTTTCTCATAACTACACCAAACATTCTCTGGGACTGACATATTCTTTACTTGATTTCTGCTTGGAGATAAACTGATAAACTTGGAGACAAAACTTTTAGATAAGTTTTTGTAATAAAATCTCCTCAGTTTGTGGGGTTTTGAAAATTATTTTGTTTATGTATTTATTTATTAGTTTCAGGAATAGTAGGTAAACCACCTTTTCTTAGCAAATATCCTGAATGCAGTTAACAACTGAAAGCAGAAAAGTGATGGGATTATATTCTGGTGTGGAATGTAATTACATGGAGCGTGAAGTGCAGTTTTTCATTAAAACATCACATGTTGGTCAACAAATAAGTACAAATTCAGAACATTAATACTTTAAAAAGTTTAACCTGTTTGTTAGCCACTCTCTTCACTGAAAATGCTTTTTGACATGAGTTTTTTTAATGTAAAATTATGAAAGATTTACTGTCCAACAGCATTTAGAAATAATACCAAGTTGCTGCATGTCAGCTTAAAGGCAATAACTGTCCATGTATGCATTCTTAGCCCATCTTACGTCTGCAAGTCTGTTCAGTAGAACACTATAGCAAATTTGTTTGTGAAATGTATTCCCAGTCTTGTTTGATTTCTGTTGTTCTTATTTGACCTTAAATATCATAACTTCTATTATGCTTTAAAAATTGAATGTAATAACTATTGTGCCTGACCTTTGACTCAGTTCCTTTTTGATGGTTCCACATATGAGACAGCAAGATTTTAAATCATGTTGTTTTACAGTTTAGGCTAACCAGTCTGGTAAGGGGAGATCTGAGAAACAAGCAAATATGAGTTCCTCTACTACCCCTGACCTCTGTGACACACTCATTCCAGGCTTAAAAAATGTGTTTAACATTTCCACGTCATTCCCAGTCTCTACTGGTTAAAATATAGTAATATAGTTTGAAAAATTTTATTGGAAACAACATATTCAAAAAATTCTTATATGTGTATACAACAGAATGTTGCAGGGAAACCAAATAAATTTTCTCAAAAGCTCATTTTGCAAAATACATGATTCATAAAGAAAGACTGGACACAGACTATGAAAGGTCTATCAGGATTCTTCCTTCCATTCAGATTGTTTTCTGATTAAGGACAGTTTATTCCTGCACAGAAGCATTTGTGAATTACATTTGGACAGATTTTGCTTGGCCAAAACATGCTATACATTTAAGGAACACTTAAGGCATGTTTCTTACCAAAAATCGTGTTAAAAACTATTATCTTATTTATCTGAACTCAGTTACACAAGGAAATGGAAGGACAACAATAATTTTGAAGAGAGAAGGTTAAAAAAAAAATCAATGGGTGCTAAAATACTCCATTTTACATTAAAGAATCAGATTACATTTAATTACTATTCTAAGAGATTTCTGACTCAGATCCATGATTCTGTTAACTCTCCAGTCAGTTTGTTCCATCTCAGAGCCACCACAAAACCAACAGGTTTTAGATTCAGCAGATGACAGTATATAAACATCCTGAATATGAGCAAAGGAATATATCTGGAAGAGACAGTGAAGAAGTCCTAAATTTTATCTACAGCTAAGGAACAGAAACTTTTCCGCTGGTTTCTTGCCCCTTCCAGGGAGCTTGAGCTGTATGGAAAGTCTGATTCTTTAGCTGCCTGACGACACTCTTTCTGAGGTTGTAGGAACCTGTGTCTGAAAGACAAAATCTTGCAATTATTTTTAGTAATCACTCTTTCTTTGTTAAGAATCTTATCAGAAGGGACTAATGGACTAAAATCATATGCAGGAAGGTTAAATGACCTGCTAGATAAGTTTATAAGAATCTAAGGCACCATGATTATATGCAGCCATTTTTATGAACTGTAGGTTGTTGCTTTACATACCAGTTCAGATAAACAATATAAGCAATAACTTGTTTCATTCTATATAATATAATTAATAATAAGTTGGAATTGTTGGTAAGGTTAGCAAGAACAGCCCTCTCTTTAATTTTATGCTATTTTATTTCTACTAATTGACAGAATAGAAATGTTTAATATACTTTATTTACTAACTTTTTAAATTGTTGAATTGTAGAATTGTATATATTATTGCTTTTCTAATTTTTGCAAGTGTTGCTTTTGGGGTATGCAAGTGTATATGATCTTGGGGGCACTCTGTGATGTCTTCATGTTATTCTAAGTTGCACTGTAACATCTAAAAAAAAGTTTTGTCTAGATGACCTGTACAGGGAAAATTCAGGAATATCTGATTTTCATTTTTAATGCTTCTGTTTGTATTTTTAGTGGTCCTAAAGAAACTACTTTGCCTAAATTGATTTTCAGAATGAGCCCTTGTCATCTCTGTCTCACAAGAACATTGAAAGCTATTTCATGAACACCTTTAAGACATTTTTAAATAGAAAAACTATTGCAGGTTTTGTGATGTCATGAAGTTCTAGCGTTTAAAGCAGAAATTTTCATCAGGTATTAAACAATACAGGACAGTATTTCTAATGACAAATTTTAAGCCTAACTTTAGGAAACTATTGCAGTAAGTATTGTAAACACCACAGTTTTGAGTAATTCAGCTGGTTTTATGAATCACATCTAGAAATAATGTCTAGAATAATAAAAAAACAATAGAAAAAGGGTTATCACCTTTTGAACTTCTTTTTTTAAATTCCAGGTAAAATGATTTAGGAATATTATTAACTTGAGACTATTATTAATATTAATGGGAGTTGTAGCAACAGAAAATGGATTAGATTATTTTATGAGATAGTATTTGTCATACATTTGCTGTACCTTTAACATAAAAAAAATCAAAAACTAAAGCCATCACAAGTGGAAAAAAATTAGGATCCTAATCCCAGCATCATTAGTGCAATTTTTTTGGGGCACAGGGTGGGGACGGTGTCTACAAACAATATATTTTTAATTTGTGTCCATTGCCTTCCTTTTTTGAGTTCCTTCATTTTTTAAAATGGGCTTCATATCTATCCAATTCTAATGCATATAACTCTCAGATGTCTAGTCCATCACTGGGTACAATTCTTTGTTTTCTTCCTTTACCTGTTTGGATGATCTGCTGAACTGAGGTGAGTCAAGGCTCTCAAATTAAGGTGTCAAACCTCTGAAGTATCAAGATAAGCAATTCTAGATCTCTGAAACTTTGTAACAAAGGGACAACCTGTCTGAAGCAATAGAAAACAACAAATGTTTGACTGTGCTGAAAAATGTCTCCTCATCATATCCTACTGCCTAGTTTAGATAGTTTTTTATCTTCTTGCATGTATTGAAAGAGTAGTTCTCTTGAGTTCCTGTGGACTGTACTGAGGACAGGATTTTTGTTACTGTAGGAATGTTACCTAAGTAGCCAGGTGCTTCTTTGGCTGAATTACTTTATTGATAAAATTTCTTTATTGAGTAACATCACTTACCTATACAAAGGAACACACATCTTTTAAAATGGTTAAGAGATTTTTTCATTCATTTGTTTGTTTACATGGGGTTTGGGGTTTGGGTTTTGTTTGTTTTGGGGTTTTTTTTATTCCTTTGGGAAGTTGTTAATTCTTGCCTTTACATTCTAAGGGTTCTTATTTCTACAAAGAATTCTTGTATGAAACAATATTAGATAATGGCAAGTTGCACAATTAAAATAGAATAACATTCTGTTCAGGAAAGACTTTGAGAAGCACTACTTCCCTTTAAATGGTTGAATTACTTAACAACCCCTTGGGATTTCTAGTTCCAAAATTTTTATTTGCATTTATATTAGAGAAGTGCCTAGCAGTCCAAAGTAAGTGCAAGTTTCCTGTATTTTGCACCTTCTGTATAAACAGAAAGGAGCAGACTGTATTCAAAGAGCTTAAAAAGTAAACAAGCAAGACAGACTAACAGAGATTAATTTTAAAAAGCCTTTTTGTTCCAAGTTTTATAGGCAGAAATGGGGAAATAACATGATCTATGCTCTAGATCTTCGGTTAAGTACTTTAATTAGCCCTCAAGAATCTTCTGTATTTTGCTTAGGATCTGTACCTGGGAATCTTGCCCTGAAGACAAGAACTGCTTCATTTCACTCAAAAACTGAAAAAGAGCAGCCTTTTATTTTTAAACACAGCCGCAGAATCTGTTACCAGTGTGTAAAACAGATGACATGTAATGTAATTCTCAGAGAAAGGAGTGTCTGTGTGTGCACGTGTTTATATATGTTTGCAAGAGAAAGAACACCTAGCTCATAATAAATATATGTAAACAGGAGGACAGAGTCCTATGCTTTAATTCCTGATAATCAGGAAAGTGTATAAATAGTTCTGATAAGGGGGTTGAGTGCAAAGGAATGAATTTAACCATTTCATGCATACCATGGATGAAAGGTGCCATCTTCTCCTTTGTATTTTAAACAATAGCCAAGGTAATGGTCTTATTTTTGTACAGAACAATAGATCTGGTTGAATATCAACATGCTGAGTAAATGTGATTTGATTAAATTTCTCAGGATGTAGATGAAAAATTATCTTTCTTCTAGAATCTACCTAGCCTTAGAAATGAGAATAGTAATGAATAGATAGTAAACACCTGTAGCAATGAACAGAAAAGATTTTTATTATATTGTCAGAAACAAGGTATCTATACTATAGCAAAGTTTTTCAGGATCACAGCCTTGACATTAAATATCTGGACTGAAAGTTATTTGCTTAATTTCAAGTGTCTAGTGACATTTATGATTTTTTTTTACCTGGGGCATCTACAAAAACTATGATACTGGAACCATGAGATGTCTCAGCTGGAGGCTGTTTGTGTAGTCTTAGGACATCCAAATTGGCTGATTAACATGGGCATCTCATGCCAGTTTCCATGCCTAATATATGTATTAGATCCCCAAAATACTTCCTTTGTCTTTTGGATTTTAGTTTTCTTTCATCCTGTCCTTAAATCTAAGGCCAAACACAAGTTCTATTGCAAACCCTGTTGAAAATCTGAACTTCACTTCTTGAATGCTGCTCAGAGACTTTAAGCATAATACAGTTTTCCTTGCTTTTAATTTTTTCATGTTGTGCCACTGGCTACATGGGTGCTAGAGAAATCTCTTTTTTAGGCCTGGAAAACTGACCTTGAGATGACACAAATAAAAGTAATATTAAAATAAAAATGAAAAGTTACATAAAAGTCTATTATTTATCCATAGTTTGGATTTGGCTAAGATAAAGGGAGGCAACCGCTGCTCCTACTGAAAGTTTTACAAATTATTTAACGATAAAATTGTTTATACTTTCTTTGGAACCTCACTGAAAAGTCCACTAGTGTTTATGAAACATCATTTCATAAAGCCTTATTTTTGCAGTTAACATTACTACAAATTGCAAGTGAATCAAAAAGAGTACTGTATTTGACAGAGCCAGTGGGAGGGGAGGCGGGGAAAACTCTCAAACAAAAGACCTCTGAAACCCAACTGTCATTAGTCTCCACTATCAAATATTGCTTATTTGGAGTTCGTCCATGTTTCAGTGTACATTAACATTATGTAACACAACATAAAATGCTGATATACATAATGATGGCCTAAGCAATGAGCCTTGCTTTCACCAAAGCAAATTATTTTATTGGACACTGGATCTATAAAATACAAAGATATTAAATTGTGTACAGATTTTTTTTATTAGGTCTGCTTTAATTAATCAAGCACAGATGTGTCACCAGAAGATGAAATGGAACACATTCAGGGAAGAGGATAAGGAATAATGAGATCCTGAAATACAATACATCAAATGAAGAAAATAATGTAAAACAGGACCTATCCACAGATGCTCTGGGAGAGTATGTGGACCTTCAAGGCAGGTTGTGCATCTAGTATTCAAATCTGTACAATGCTGCTCCACAGATGCTCCATACCCTCTAAGGAGAGCACATTCAGCTGATCTGGGCAAATTTTATAGAGGTACAGCATGTGCAGGCTGGAAACATTCAGGACTTTTCACTTTTCCTAGTTGGTAAGATTTTCTGAGTAACTTCAGAGGAGGAAGTCCTACAGCATTTTAAAGCAATATTCAGGCATGCATTTCTTCTAATTGTGCCGCTTTATTTCTTTGCCAGTTGGAAGCCACAGGATAGGCCAATCCCAGACTATACCACTGAGTGTACAATGGGCATGCAGAACTTGTAACCAGCTGACATTCCTTTAGCTCTGAGTCTCCTTCACAGTCCTACCTGTTGCAGAATTTCATCAAAAACTGAGGCAGCACTTAAATATAGAAATTAGCATTTTCATTTGACTTTAATGAATGATCAATGAATCCAGAATGTTAGACTGACATGTGGTTATTTTTTTATGTCAGAGAAGCCATAAATTCAGCTAGTATCCTTAGAATTAAAAGAAAGATTGTTAGTGAAATGAAGTGTGACACGTGTTCCAAAACAATTATGACCTCTATCAGACCATGGAGTAGTTACAGAGGTATTTATTTCTGCCCTATAAGCACTGACCTAGGAATTGTGGATACTGTATATTATAACACTAAGGATTCACTGAGATTCTAATTACATATACTGCAGCTTTATAATATTGATAATAGTATTTCTGACAGACTTCTACCAGAAATACAGTGACTAGCTGTACATATAATATTACTCATCACTTTCCTTGCATTTAGGGTTTTTGTATCAGTTTAGGAGGGAAATTAATTAACTGATGATTGCAACTTCTTTGCATATCCATCAAAAATTGTGTTTGTTAATCAAATTTGTACTGTAGTTCTAAGTAAGGACTCATCTTTGTGCTTGGGAAGTTTCAAATACTGCTTTATAAAAATGTATAAAGAAACTATACTAAAATGTTGCATTTTAATTAACTATTACAAAATGTGAATCAAAAAAACCCAGTTCATTTGATGATTATACAATTATTTCATTATAATTATTTTAAAGTTTAGATCACATTTTGTTCAAGGAAATTCTCTTGTTTCTAGGTTTGAACCTGTGAATTTCCCTTAAAATAGCAGCAGTATAAATGTCAGGGAAAATATGTGATTCTATATGAATAGTACTATTAATGACTTATTACTGCTGTTACTCGACAGTTCTTACATCATAGGCTAGCTGACTACTTTTGCCAATTGCGTTTGCTTACCTGTCATGCTTTCTTGGTCAAAGGCACAAAGCATTGGAAGTCTGTAACTGAAGGCATTGACAGGAGCTTTACTGATTATAATATGGGTAAGAAACTAGCAGACCAAATACAGTCTTAAAGATAATGAAGTTGATAATTGCAAAGACAATTCAGGGGGCCAGTTTCATCGTTGTTTTTAACTCTTCCATTGTTAAAATTAATGAGATATTGTCTGTAAACCACAAGGTAATATTAACATGCTGCTTTTCGCAACAAAGTTATTTAAGACATATACTATGTGGTTGAAAATATATATGAAAATTTATATGAAAATATAAATTACCTTATAACACATCATATGTGGAGAAATTTCATTTTTTAAATCCCCTACACGTAAAAAAACCACTGGAACGGGAAACCAGTAGATAATAATTATATGGTTGTAAACAAAAATGTAAATGGAAGCAGAAGAAGAACCGTATAAAATATGGAAATTAAATGACTGTAGAGTTCATATTATTCTGTAAATAACAAATTCAAAATCTGTAAATACCCGTGTTGCACTGAAAACAGTGGAATTATGGCAAGGTCTACCCCATAGAAATGTGCGTACAATATTTTAAGAAAAATCATCCTGCTGTTCAGGATGCTGTCTGTGCTTCCAAACAGTTGTTCAGCACATAACTGAGAACAAGATGTTAAGCTTCTTTTGAAACTTGAGATGTTTGGGGAAAAAAAAAAAACATTTCCCTTGTATTGGAAGAATAAATTCACTACTCATTTTTGATTCAAGAAATGAGAATGTTTTTTATTCAGAAAATAATAAAAATAATCTCACAAAAGAGACAGATTTTGCCAAAAAGTAACTTATTCAATCCTTTTCCCTCCATTGATGTACAAATAAATGTATTAGGACTTTTGAATTCAGCTTTTAGCATGTTAGCCACTAAAGGTGGAAAAGGATAAAGGATGCACAAGAAAAACTGTCCGTTAATAAAGCTGTACTTTGTTATTGGATGAAAGAGGAGTAGAAGGAGTAAAAATAAGGCTGGGAAGACAGAAAAAGATAAAAGAAAGGCAATGCAAGGAAAGGAAGAAATATTCCAGTATTTATGGAGGATGCTGGACTTACATGACTTTGAAACAGGGGGCCACAGGAACTAAGGGCAGAAGTGGTCATACAGATGTTTTTGCCTCATGGCCTCAAACAGCATGTGCTACTGTTGGTGAATGTATGATGGTATACCATCTCAGAGCATAACAAACAGTGCTGCTATAACATTAGCTGTTTCATGACCCTAACCTCCTACATCTGCAGAGCTTTTCCCCATCATCCTGCCAGTTCGCACCTTAGTAACTTTGTAATAGGGTTGGAATTGTATATGGAAAAATTTTCCTCTGAACAAAGTAATTTTTTTTATATATATTACTGACAGGTGGGACCATAAAAACAGTATTCTTTTAAAATTCCATTTCCTAGGAAAATGAGACAATCATCTGTCCCTGTGTTTCTACGAAAAGCTCTCATTGTTTTTGTCAGTCAGGTTCAACCATATAGGGGGTAGAGGTCTTAAAAGAAGTTTCTACATGTTGTGTGACAAAAGGAATCTGGCTTAAGGAGAGATTTTGAAATGGATGATCCTTGGGGACAGACAGTTAAAGGAATAATTTGGGTCCATTCTGAATAATAGCAGCCAGTTATTATGGATTTATTGGCAAGGGTTCAGCATGATCCACATGGTCATAAACACAACCAAAGAACTTGAAGCCTACTATTGCTCAGCAGGCTTTTGTGTTCTTTTGTTTTTCTAAGACATTAATCCGGATGAACTTCTTTCCGTGAATACATACACTAGCTCGTTGTGTTTTCATGTCTGTACTGTCTGTCTTAATATGACATATGTCTCTGTGATGCTCAGAATATCACAGTATTCAAAGCTTAAGAGACCAGATTGTGGATGCATCCCAATGTTAAAAGGGCATGGAATAATTGAATCATAGCATGTAACTCTGTTCCACCTTCTCCCATTTTTAACTATGGGAGGAAAGTATGGGAGGGAAAAAACCACTGACGACACATTGAACCCTTTCACTTTACTTACACCAATAAGTACATTATCTGCTTTAGTACATTAATAAATTTAGTACATATTTAGCTTTTGTGCATTATCTGCTATAGTTGTTTCATAGAGATGAGGATGTTTCTGTTCTTGTCTTAGAGCATCATGGGCAAATGATTGCAGAGAACATATGTACAGCTGGACTCTCCCTGCTTCTTCACACAGAGGGAAGACAGAGGAAGCTAGATTATATTCAGTGGGGAAGCAGTGAGAGCAGTGATGCAGTGTTGCTTTTGTGTGTATACTACAAAAGAAATTACAGATAGCTGCTGAGGTCTAGATTAATTTCTTCATCTTCAGGCTTTACATAGTGTAACAATCAGATTCATCAGAGCTAGAAGGACGTAGAGGGAATCCATTTTCTTCCATTGTTCTTTCGTTCCATTTTGTTAATAATGATGGTTCAAAGCTATGCAATCACAGCCCTAGTTTCAATCCCTCTGACTCAGGTAAGTCATAGGAAGAGATACCGTTCAGTTCTGTCACATCAGTGACCTCACAATCAAAGCAGACAAAATAGCCTTATAATCAAACTCACTAAATAAAGAAAATATAGACAACATGGCTGAACAAGCCTATACATAAAGTGATTTGAAATGAAATTGTATTGAAATGAACAAAATATGAGTTGAAATAAGATGCCCTGTTACATTTTTAATTGATTCTGTTCTGTTTCTAAACTTTAGTTCAGTTTTCACATTTTCTTTTTACATGAAATTATCATTAGTTATTTTGATTGAGATGAAACTGAATTTCTGAAAGAAAAGTTGTTCATCAGAAATATTTATACTCAGTGGCTATGAAGATTTTTTCCTACTAGTTTCAAGGAATTTAGGATCATCATTAAATACTGTAATATCATAGTGTTATAAGTTTGAAACTTCATTAACAGCAGTGGTATAATTCAGCATACACAAAAGAATAATCTGTTTCTCATATGTCTTGATTTTATGAATCGTACAATCCAATAAATATTATAGAAAGAAACACTGGCCTAAGAGTGGGTCAAAAGCTGGTGTACAGGATTGTCAAAGTTCCCCTGAGAAACCAATCTATTACCAGCTGCTGATTGATGGACCTAGAAAGTAATGTACAGGTATATAATGATGATTACTTGGAAGTAATTGATTACACATTACTTTTCCTTTCCTCAGTGCAGCTGTTACCATGTTGGCTACTATGACTAAGTATAATGATATTGAACACAATCAAGACAGGAGTGGTAAGACTACCAAGAAAAGTAACAGAAAGTAGAGTTGCTTTTTCACTTAAGAAGTGCACAGATAACATCTTAGAACAGCATTTTTAAAAATAATTTCACTTACTCTTTGTTCTGTCAAAGCTCCTGCAAGTCTGCCTTCTTCATCTCTACTACTCTGGTGCTCTGGAAGGGTTGTTAGAAAGCTGAGTAAATGAGGTACCCTATTAGACAAGCATATCCCATGTATTCACTCTTTTTTCATCTGCCCTAACTTATAAAGTCATTTCAGTTATTTTTATCCCTTAGGACTATCATTTACCAATCTCCCAAGACTGTGTCTAGCCATACTGAAGAAGGGAGGTGTGTGATATGACACAGTGTAGCTTCTCTCCTCTCAAATGATGCAGAAAATGTGACACGTTACACAGCACTGATTAAGGAAACACAATGTATTGGATTTACATGGCAAGGTTTTGGTAGCAGGGGGCTACAGGAATGGCTTCTGTGAGAAGTTGCTAGAAGCTTCTCCTGTGTCTGACAGAGCCAATGCCAGCCAGCTCCAAGATGGACCTGTCACTGGCCAAGACTGAGCCCATCAGCGATGGTGATAGCACCTCTGAGATAATGTATTTACGAAGGGGAAATCTTAGTGTTCAACAGCAATTACAGCTGAAGAGAAGAGTGAGAATATGTGAGAGGAAAAACTCTGGAGACACCAAGGTCAGTGAAGAAGGAGGGGGAGGAGGTGTTCCAGGTGCAGACATTCCCCTTCAGTTGGTGGTGAAGACAATGGTGAGACAGGCTGTCCCCCTCTAGACCATGGAAGTCTGTTGTGAAGCAGATATCCACCTGCAGCCTGTGGAGGACCCCACACCAGAGAAGGTTTGCCTGAAGGAGGCTGTGACTCCATGGGAAGCCTGTGCTGGACCAAGCTCCTAGCAGGACCTATGGACCCATCCAGGGAAGAGCCCATGCTGGAGCAGGTTTGCTGGCAGGACTTGTGACCATGTGGGGGAACCACACTGGAGCAGTTTGTTCCTGAGGAACTGCACCCCGTGGAAGGGACACACGCTGGAGCAGTTTGTGAAGAGCTGCAGCGCATGGGAAGGACTCATGTTGGAGATGTTATTGGAGAACTGTCTCCCGTAGGAGGCACCCCACATTGGAGCAAGGGAAGAGTGTGAGGAGTCTTCCCTCTGAGAAGGAAGGAGTGGCAGAAGCAGCATGTGATGAACGGACCACAAGACCCAGTCCCCATCCCCATGTGCCACCTGGGGGGATGAGGCAGAAAATAACAGGACTGAAATTGTGCCCAGGAAGAAGGGAGGCATGCTGGAAAGGTGTTCCAGGATTTGGTTTTATTTTCTCGTTACCCTAGCTGGATTTGATTGGTAATAACTTAAATTAACTTTTCCAAAAGTAGTATCTGTTTTGCCCATGACAGGAATTACTGAGTGATCTCCCTGTCCTTATCTTGACCCACAAGCCTTTTGTTATATTTTATATCCTCTGTCTACCTGAGGTGGAGAATGCTAGAGCAGCTTTGGTGAGCACCTGGTCTCCAGCCAAAGTCAACCCACCACACAAACCATCCTGAATCACCTCCACTGATCATTATGTCTTCCATATCCTTTCAGTTTCAACTATTTTCTCCCTAACATGCGTTTGTAGATGTCTGTATAACCATACTACCTCTGACTTGAGAAAGCTTTTTTGTGGGAAGATCTTGCGCTGTATGAAGAAAAGATGGTATGATCTTAATTTATGTGAAGAAACACAATATGTTATGAATAAAATTGTCCGTGCTAACTCCTTGTTCTGATGAAATTACTCACTGAAAAAGACAAGTCAGATAGCCCAAGGACATGTCAATTCTATTGATTTTGGTTCACTGATTTCTGAGTGCTTGGTTTCTATCACCTATGGAAATCTCCTTGCATTGTCAATAGTAATGTATCACATAAAGAGAAAAGATAGCAACATAAGATTATTAAGAATGAAATGAACAGACCAAACTATGTACCTTCCCTTATTATGAGCTGGGTCTATATCAAATATAGGCTCAGAGAAGAGTCTGCTCAGAGCTTACTTTACATATAGGCTCAAAGATCTTTTTTCTGATTCTGTTCAGCAGCAGCAATTCATCAGAACCTCTGTTTAGCCTTCATTCTTATTCCAGAACTGTATCAGAACTGTTTTTGCAAAAGAACTAATAATCCTATGCTGGAAAAAATATACAGGTAAGAACTCTACCCCCACCACCTTGATGCCTCTTCTGTATTTCCACCACTTTAGGCGTGAAGCTGCCCACACTCAGTATATTCACTAAGAGTCTGGCATAAGGCATTTAAATCTGACTCATATCCTACCTAACTGGTGAAAGGTATATTATATTATAAAGTGTACTATATAGTACTATATTTATACTATTAACTTTGAGCTTAATGTCAAACATATTTCTAGAATAACTTAGGTAACTTATATAGGTTATTTAAAAAGACTTAGAAATCGTGGAAATAAATTCAGCTTTGGCACATAGATAATGTATCCTTTCTAACAAGGAAAGTATTTGAAAAGAAACTTTTATTGCATCTTACATTTGTTGCAAAGGAGGCTTTTTTTTTTTTTTTTTTTAATAGGCTTATTCCTTTTAATATATGCTCATTTAGCTGGACTACCCTTTCCTTCAGTGCATTATAAAGCATACATGGTAATAGAAATTGGCAAGATAGCAAAAACATATTTTTTCTTAATGTTGACTATGAATTGGTGACAAATTCATGCAGTAAAACTTCTTATTGTGACTTCATCCTAGATAGTGCTATATAAAGAAATGTCTGTGGAAGTATTATCTGCTTTGCATTTCATTCTGCATGATAGATTCAGTTGAAGCCTACTATATGGTATGTTAAAAAAAAAAAAAAAAAAGACATTAAATAGCTTACCACAGAATGGAATGATCGTCAGAGAAAGAAGTAGTGTTCAGATTGTACAGAAAATACAGATAGTAGTTGATACAGGGTTTGGACACAGGTAACAGTTGATACTTTTGACATTGTTTTCATTAATCACTGATAACAAAACCAGTTCCTTGCCACAGTGACACATACGAAGATAGGTGTTATGAGCTTCATTGTATTTAGGAATACAGATTTAGTGAAGGATAGTCAAAGTTAGTATATGATATTACACACATGCATTAAGATATTAAGGAAGTAATGTTGAGAAATAGTGTCTGTAAATTGCAATACCTGATTGATTAGTCAGTAGTATCTATTGACAAAAGTTCTAAAGGAAGGGAAATGAAGTAGCACAACAAGAAATAATAACTTTGTGGAGCTAAAGCAGAGTTCACTAATGGCATGGCTAAGGTCCAGTCCAGTGACAGCCAGTATGTGCAAGCCTGGAACAAAAAGGAGATGATAACTTCTCCGAATGACAGCATAGCCACTCTTCTTGAGGACTTTCAACACAATGCTATAAAACGTATTTTGTTTTTTTCATGTGTATGCAGATTCTGTTGCCTTTGATGAGCCTTCCTGACCTGTGAACCCCATGCATTGAGTGTTGCAGCTGATTATATGTATCACATAGGAAATTAGGGATTGTTGGGATGGGAGCGTTTATAAGACTGGTAAATCAGTTTTAATCTTCAAAATAAAATTTAGCTAGATTGGCATTCATTAATGACATGGTACATGCTTACAGATCTTACATACCAGTTATCATTGTCACTACTTTTTCTAAAGAGTCAGTTCATAATATTAACATCTTATATTAGCTGTGAGTATGCATAGCTAGTGGCTACAGCCCTTTCTGAACCTTAGGTGTCCAGACAGTCAGCCTTCATAGCTTCTTGATAAAAGAAGCTGGAAATGCAGCAGGTTCTGGTCTTTTTTTCCTCTCCCTCTGGCTCGTCAAATTTGGTGTCTTTTCCTTTTGTAAGACAGTTGAGTTTCGAAAGAATTACTAACCCTTGGCCTCTCCTCCCTCTAGACTATGCATTCTGCAACACAGAGGCAGGATTATTTTCCCAGGACATGGCACGTGCCTTCTCCTGCTGCTCAACTCTTTTTTATCTTTGCTCAGCTGCTGCTCCTTTTCTAAAAGCAAAACCTGTCTTCACCCAGCTCTCAGGGCTGTGTTTTCTCAGTGAATAGTAATTGACCATCAGTGAATGGTTTATCATTCTGGGGCCTCCGCTTTCAACCTGTGTTCATATTTTCAAGGTCTTTATTGTTATCCCTTAATAAAATTGTACCTTGTAAGAAGAGGCAGCAGACACCAAGCTCTGTTCACACAGTAAGTTCTCATGACTAGTTCATAGCAAGACTAATAGGCTACAACTAGGGCCTTGCACAAAAGGTACAGCTAACACGAGGCCTCTGTCCTGCAACAAAGGATGGAAATTCTATTTTTACAGGACCGCCAGGTACAAAAATGCTTATACAATTATAAAATATCAGTATGCTTAATGCTTAAGTTCAGAACAAGCTAGTGTTAAAGTCTACTTAAAGTAATTCTACTTTTGCAGATTCAAAAGGCCTCTGCTTTTAGCTACACACATTTAAACTGTCCAAGTACTACATTTACTACTGGCAATGTCTGTGGCAATTCCTTAGGAAGTGCAATGTAAGTTCTTTGTTAGGACACATCTTGCAATCAGAAGATTTTTGGATACTTAAAATACGCAGCTGTCATTCAAAGGGTCTGTTCTGCAGCCATCCAACCCAGCTCATTTTGTCCAGGGAATTCCCTGACCACTTAACAGTCTTTGTAGTGTTCATGCCTAGAATTGCACTGGCAGAGGACCGAGAAATCTAGGTCCTGCAAAAACTGTGTAAAATGTAAAAATGAGTGTTTAAACAATAGTTAGATTAGTCTATTCAAAGGCCTGATCCATTAGGAGTAGAAACTTCCCGTTACATTGGTACAGTCCTGTGTGAAATCATGGACCTAATACCTTGACTATTCATATTGCATATATATTAGCTCAAATGTATAATCTGTTCTAGAATATACTGAACAATATAACTGCATAATATCTTAGAGCATGGATGTGTCAGTATGATTTCCATTAAATATGTGCAGGACATACAGTTGTGCTTTAATACTTCTTTGATAAATGGAGTATATACGAAATCATTTTATTCACAGGATCTGTTTACACACTGGGTTACATCAGGTGTTCTAACTGCAATCTAAAGTCATCGTATAAGAATGACCACCCTATTTCTGATGGAAGAAGCTATTTAGTTGCATCACTATGCAGTGCACCCAAATAATGAACTTTTAATATAAATCTGTCTAACAAAAGACTGTATATTATCACAGGAGATTTTTACTTCCCCTACTAGCTTTGACCATAATTTGAAAGAAAGACATGATTCATTGTTCTCAGAATCATGTCATTTTTTTAATTCTTGCTATTTAAGGGGGAAAAGAAACAGGGAGAGAAAAACCAACAGTAAATAGCAGAAAGAATTCCAGAAGCAAGTGTCATACAGAAATGCAGTACAATAATGAAAGCACTTTGTAAAATGTACCACCACAGGAAGAAGGAAACAGCTTTTATCTTTACTGTGTTTAGGTATTTCTGCTTGCATCTAGTCTCCAGTAATACAGTTCTCCAAAGCCTCAGTTTATATGCCCTTCTTTTTCATCTGGTGACAAACTATATGCTTTCTCAGAACCCTATCTCACTTATGGAGATTTGACATCTGTAGGAGACCATGTAATAGCAGTCTGAAGAGTCTGTTACAAAATATGCTCTTTCCATGGAGGGAAAGAATGCATTTCTTTTAGCAGTACTTTTACTACACTACTTTCCATTTATTTTCTGCATATACTTTCATAAATTACAGGTATTGCTGATAAATAGTCAAGGTTGAATGAAGTCCACATACAGCCATAAAAATAATAAAAAAAAAAAATCTAACATTTTAGATTTTCTTTCTGAGGCTTCAAAGCAATTTGAGATTTCCCTCATACTTGAGGTTATTCCCTGGTGTTGTCATTATGTGCAACCGATGAACTTTGGAGAGAAATTCAAGACATGAAATGATATATTAAATTATAATGTTAACATAATTCTCCTAGTAGTATATTGAGAAACTGAAGTAATGAAACCTGTCATCTTAAAGGTTCATACCTCAGAACTGATCTCTTATTGTGGTCCTTCTAAATCTGCTAAATAGTGAATCCATTCACAGTTTACAGTTTTCCTCTGTGGAGGGATCCAATGAACAAGTTCACTCCCCGCTCTGAATTGTTCTGCAGTATAAACACAGCTTAATACATTTTTTTCTTCTCTAATGTGGCCGTCTATTTTAAAATAAACACATGATAGTCTAATATTCTTGAAATGTCTTGTTCTTTGTCCATTAGGACAAAAGTTATATAACAAGCCAGTTAATCATGTTACATTCCATCAGAACTGTGTCAACATACATTGAATTCAATATAGTTATGCCATTTTTGCACCAGCTAAGGGGTAGTTTTGGTCTCCTATATTATGCTGCATTCAATATTGTGCAAACACACCATGTTATAGATATATATATATATATATATAGTGAGTATTTAAAAAGAAAAGTGGTAGTTTCACTAAAATATATTCACAAAAAACTGTTACATGATAGGCTATGCTGATCTAGTGTCACACTGTCACTGAATAAAGCAGCCTTTTTCTTCATTGTATCCCTCTACCTTTTCTGTTCCCCTATAACTACCATTTATTTTGTACTAAAACTGGAGCACAACAGATATCTTCCATGAATTGGATTAAACTAATACCTTACTCTTCCTTCCCCACCCAGAATGAAAAGTCTTCTGAGTCAATGAGTTACCTAGGAATAGTACAATGTAGAGAAAGAAAATGCACTGTCATAACTCGGCAAGAGGAAAGAAGGAGGGAGAGTAGGGAGAGGGTGGAAAAGGGGGTGAAGACCTCTTCTTCAACAACACTGGCTGAACCATCGTTGTCACTGCAGCCTCAAACAAAGCTCAAAAGTCATCTTTAACTCACTGTATCCTATTTAATAAAGAAAGAGATCTGATTACATTCCCATTTAGTAAGATTTCATTTACAGGTGCATGTTAAAAAAACATTTAACCCCTACACAACCTGATATCCAAAACTGACTTGAAACACTTTCACAACTGAAACAGAAGACACTCCTTTGCATATTGCACTGAACTGGTATTTGGATATTCTATTCATCTGACAGTGGTTTTGGTTATGACACAGAAGGTACTGTTTGAAAATGATCCAAGTATTTTGGGTATTTAGGTTTTCCCCTTGTTATAGATTAGGCTAAATTTTATATCAACTTAATGTGTCTGACTATGTGGGCATTTTGGTCAGCAATTATTGAGTAAAAGGAATAAATATTCCTTACATTTAGGCTGAAAAATATGCTCCCATGCTCAAAGGCCTAGGTAACTTTACAATGAGGAATGACTAAATCCTTCCCTATTAACTACTGTTTTCTTTTTCTGTTCAATTTTTCAGTTTTGTTCTGAAGTCGGTAACTCTAGGTGATCAGGTTGATCAGCTTCATGAAGCACTTTCTATGTGAGGAGAGACCAGTAGATACTGTAAATGAAGAAAAGAGCCAGCTGAAAGAAAACATAATTTTAAAAATCATGAATGGATGGAAAATAAATTTTGTTTGTAAAACCATTAATTAATTCTGTTGTGCTCCTGTTTTAGTACAAAATAAATGGTAGTTATAGGAGAATTCACTCTTTATATTCTTTTCTGTGAAAATTTATGATGAAAAAGTAGGATTGCATTGATACATTTCAGTCTACGTCTACATACATAATAATGCACGGTTTTCAATTAAAACATCAAAGCTATTATGTCTGTTTTCTGGATTGCTAGAAAGGCAACCTGCAGCTATACCAAAAGCAACTAGAAATGCAGAATTAGAAATATTTTCAGGGTTTCCTATGACCCAACCAAAAGACCATTTTTTCCTCACTTTCTTTTTGATTTGCACATCTGAAACAAATATATTGATTTTCCCTTACTTCATAAAAAAATAAACACAAAAAATCCAAATCTTCCAGCCAAACACTTTGATTTGGGAGAGATAAGCATTTACTCTCACAGAATTCTTCACCATCTTCTCATTCACATTGAAAAATATTCTGGTGATTTGAAGAACAGGTAACATTTTATACTTTCACTATGAGCCCACTACAGTATATACTCCTCAACATTTTAAAAAATATACATTTACTGTAGTAACCAAAACAAATTTACTGTAAATTCAGTTATAAAGTAGTTAAAGTATCTCATATGATCTCATGAAGCTGTGGTTTAGTGATCAGTTGGTAAGCTCTTGATTAGGAGCTATTGAAGTTCTTAAAAGTGTATCACTTCCCAGAAGTCTTTGACCAGATTTCCAGGTCCTTGAAGACAAATGGGAATCCCAAGCTAATCAAAAGCAATAAATCATTGGGCTTTCTGCTGACTGGGAATCATGTCTTCTACTTTTCAGGCTGGTTGTCAGCTAATATCCTACTGAAACATCTAATGTCTCTCAAGGGAGGTTCTAAAAAAATTGTTGAAGAAAAACATTGGTCTGCTGAGGAAAAAAAAAGAAAACTAATCGATGGCAAGAAATCAGTATAAGAATTGTATTTTATGCTTACACATACCTGTGCCCAAATTAGAATAATTTTACTTTGCTTGCTAACACTAATTAATTAAATTACAGCTACTAATTGAAATGAATATTATTTATTTCATATTAAATCAGATTGCAGGCTTTTATATGACCAGACACTATGTAATCTACTGAAGTGAACGCAAGTTAAAACTCCAGACGTAACCATATTCAAGTATTTAAATATGTATGAAAGATTAGATGCAGCTTTTAAGGATTTCCTGGTATTACTTAAATTCCAGACAGTGTCTGATTGCTGAGTTTTTCACATACAATAAACTTATATTATTGATAGATAAGCAAAAGTAATATGTTACAAAACAGGTGTTAATCTTTAGCAGAAGATATCGATGAGGTAGATATGCTTTTCTGTTAAAGAATAATATATTATTAAATTATGGTTTTCAAATATATATTATTTGAAATACGTCAGGGAAATTTTTAGATGTAAAAGTGAATATTTGGAACGCAGCTGATTAATAGTTCATGAACAAATAGAAATAATGTGCAGTAATTATTTTTACATAATCAAAAGTGGAAAGAGTGCTGAGTTCTCATGGTGTATATTTAGTTCTGTACTATCCAGATGCTGAATCCTATACCACATAATACGGTTTAAAATGCATACACCTATGACTTGCTCCCATTCACCTGGCTCTTAAATAGAGTGGTGATCGTCTCTGGCTGACTGTGCCATTGATCTGAAAGGACAGCGGACACATAATGTTCTAAAAAAAAAGTGTAATTTGCAGGTTGAAAACAATTTTGATACAGAAAAAGGCCAGATAACATTACCCTTGAAAAATTAATGAGAGTGAAGGTTAGTAGGAAAAATAAGTATAGAATATTTTAATATTTTAACTGTTACATAGACATAGTTTAGCTATTACACTACTAAAATCTGAAGGCCACATTGGCATCCATGACCATCTTGTCTTGGTTTTTCACTCCACTTCTGCAACTCCTCATTTCATACTGACTGTCCCTAAATTAAAAGAATATGAACTGAAAGACAAAACATGTAATAAGCAAATGGACATACTGCAACATCCAGTGAACATGAGGAGGGAAATTTATAAACTGACATGACATGTTCATTCTTCTTCAAGGCCAAAAATCTTCAGAGTCATTCTCATAACTCTAAATATGCACCAGACTTTTTCACAACAACTTGCTGTAAAGTTTAAGTTTTCATTGGTTAAAATTTTTCTACATCTGCTTCACAGGATTATATTCTATGGTGTACATCAATTCATAAATTCAGTTTTCTGGGGCAAAAATATGAAAGATTCTATGGGAAAGAACAAATTGGCACAAATACTTGAAAAAAGAAGACCTCTACTGTAAGCAGTTTTATTGAAAACTAGTTAACTATCTAATAATATTAATCACGTTCGTGTTTTCTTTTTCTTTTACCTATTATAGTTTTATTATGATTATTATGTTTTATTTTATATTTTATTTATTATTATTGTTTTATCATGCTTGCTATGATGATTATTATTTATGATTGGTACGATATAAAAAAGATTGGTTTGTTTGCTGCATTCAGTATCCCTTTTTAGGTCTCTCCTGACTTCAAGAATTTGGTAGACTGTTTTTCTTTCTATTTGCATGTGGGCATGGTCACAGAGGTTTTTGTCTCCATTCTGTTTCTTGCAATATTTTCTATTCTTAGTAAGAATTTACCTTTCTCTGACCTGCTAGAATCAAAGATTTTGTATTTCCTACCAAGTTATATCTTTAGGTTGACTGCTAGGTATGTTGATATTTTTAAAGTGTGCATGACTTTGTTAATGTGTGTTCTACCCATGACATCTTAAAATGCTTGTCTCCTAGTTACATTTAGTTGCTCCCTGTATCTGTTCATTTGTTTATTTAGCTCTTTTTCAAAACCATATAATTTCAGAGGGCTCGGTCAGGGCTATAATAAAATAGGCAAAAAGGCCTTGAAGTTCTAAACAAAGTTTATCTTTACAGAAAAAAACATTGCTTTCATCTCAGTGTGTTCAGTTAATAGCTGGAAGTGGTCACAAAGGACCACTGAAAATCAGGAAAGCTTCTTCCAATATACGTATAGAAAGAAGGCATCATAAGAAGAGATCCAGAAGGCCAGGAAAATGATACATGTTTTAGTAAATTTTTTAACCTAGATGTGCGTCCTTTATTATAAATCAAGTAGTTTTCACCAAAAAAACTTGAAAAACAATATAACATATTTTTCTTTTCCTAATGTGCCTGAGACGTGTTTTATTTATCAAACTGCTATTTTGTTTATTTATAATTTAATTCCAATTTCCTTTTTAATAAAAGTTTCAAAATTATTGAGTAAAAATGAACCATCATTTTGGTATAATTGAGGTCTTCATTCCTTACTTTCAAACAAAATAGTTCAGAATTATCTACATAAATGCATATTACATTACATAATTGCTTTAAAAAGCAAGTATCATGCATAAAGTTGGTAACAACTTGGGTCAGCTAGTGAGAAACATTTCTTTGTAAAATATCTAAACTACAAAACAAAACATTAAAATTTATTATTTAAATCAGTATTCACTGGTTCTTTCCCTCCTGGAGTCAATCTGCTTCACAATGAGAGACCTCCAGACAAATCAAATAAAATCCTGCCCAATAAGCTATTGCAAGCAGTAGCTTTAGGATGAGAAGTGAGTTCCACAAATTTCTGTTCATAAATAAATAAAAGATTAGTAAAGCTTTCTGTTGAGAATTTATATTAAGGGACAAAGAAGGAAAGAAAATGCTTTTGTGTTGGTTTTTCCCTTCCTTTTTGTATTAACCTGAGAAGATATTTTAGTGACAGTGGGCACAGGAGAAATTGTAAAGAATTCTAGGATGTGTCCTGCCTCACCTGCCATGCATGACACATACAATTCACCTCCCCAAAACTGCAATCAGAAATAACTTTCATTGCTGTAAATCTGCACATTTTCCTTGAGAATACCAGTGAAAACACTAAAGGTATAGTGAGTTACACTGAAGTCACTACACATTTACTTGGATCAACATTTACAAATGTAAGAATTTAGCAAGAAAAAGAAATAAATGAGAACTTAAAAGAGATCTTATGCGTATTCCATTCTTACTTCAAATATAGGAATAGAAAAAACCTACTGTACCATAGAATCATTTAAAAACATATCAGATTAAGTATATTGTTAAATACTCTGCAGCAGCTGTAGAGTACTTTGCCATATGGAAGTAATAAGACAAACAGTAAATTAAAGATATTAAGTTTCTTTACAACATAACAGGTCAAAAATAATATTTGTATATACATGGTGAGCTAAATATTGTAAACTTACTGGAAGGTTGCAGTTTAGAATGGTAGACAAATCTTTTGGGAAGCCGGATTGTTCCTTTTCATCCCAGAACTTCATGATATGCAAAATAATGTTTAGTGGAATTGAAGGGGTGTTTTAAATACTATGTACAGGATGTTATCAGAGACAAGCTTAAACTAGGTTTAGCTAGATATTATACATCAAATTCTTAAGGGTACATTTCCTTCACACACACACACATACACACATGCTGTCCATAATGTCGGATTTTTAAACTTTTTCACTGTCTTATTTTTGTTCTTTAAATCCATGGTTATAAAGAAAACCACTTAGAATGTTTCAAGGGGGGATGTTGGGTCTGAGGGTTGGACGGTGGCAAAAATCAATGTGCTTTCCTAAAAAAACCCTGAACACACCACTTTTCACAATCACGTTCATTCAGCTTTGAGAAAGTACACTTAGTTTTTCTTTAATCATGAGTAAACAGTCCTGATAAAAGTATTTCTACTAGAAATGAAAATCAGAGAAAATATATGTTCACACTGCTAGTATGTAAGTGTCTGGTAAATGAAAATCTAAGCCACTCAATCTCCTGTTAAGTCTGAGGAAAGACTTTCAAATGTCAGCATGCCACAGTACAAATTAATGAAATATTATTAGACGAGAAATACCCATGATGCCTAAATGTACCTAATAAATGTAGCTCTCATGCTACAGTGCTTATGTCTATAAATCAGATATATTCAAAGTGACTGAATTTTATTACAACTAGACATTTTGACTCTATGGACAAGGAGATTTTTTTATTATTATTAGTTTAATTTATAATGTATGCAAATTCATGAGACACTGAAATAAAATTTAAAAACAAAAAACAAAAAAAACCCAAACAAGACAAAAAGAAAGCAAGAAGAATTCCCTCACAAGATTGTTAGGTCTTTTTTAAGGTAGGATGAACTACACATACAGTAAGTATGCTACAGGGACTGTCATAAGTCTCAATTATTTTTTCTGTCAAATGTAGTTCTAGGTGAGGTGAAATTGCAGCAGATCCTGAATCCTGTCTTATTACACCTGAAGTTAATAGCAACAGCTTCAAATTCATATGCACAGTATGTCGGATCTGTAAGGATTAAAATGGTTGGATAAATTAAGTGATGATGTAAGCCTCTATATGCCACAAAATTTACACATGCACTTATGGTCATATTTTTACAACTTCTGGAAGATGAAGTAAAGGGAAGAAGAGATTTGTCATCTCAGTGGAAAGAATAAAGTTCACTTTGTGCAAAAGGGCAGTACTTTTTCCATTCTCAAGATGCAGAAAAGAGAAGATAAAATGTTAAGTAGGGAAATAGGAGCACATGGGAAATACTAACTTGCTGAATTCCTTTCTGACCTGTTTTGGATCTTTGAATATCCCCTCACATACCTGTTTATAATTGCTTACTTTAGAGAATGCTTTCATTATTAAGGAGTAACTACTTAATTTATATGAAGTATCTGAAAGATAACAGAAGCTAAATGTTACTTGTAAAAACACCACCTCAGTCAGATAGCTTCATAAAAACTCATGCTAAGCATCTTAACTTTGGGAAGATTATCCCAAACTCAAAGTTTTCTAAGCTTCATTCATCCCTAATTACAGGATGAAGATTCTACATCATCTGGTTTAGACAGGTTCTTTAGCAAGTGTCATTTCAATATAACAGTGGAAAAGAGGGAAGTGCTGAAGTTAATTTAAGTGAAAGCATTTTTTCTAAAGAATAACTTAGCTAAGCAAAATAAAACAAAAACTGCTAACCACTTAAATAATTTAATCTTCTTATTTGTAACTGTCTTAAATCTAAGCCATAGCAAATACCTGTTTGCAAAGAAAGTCATCTGACAGGACTTAGAAAATCATAGCAACTATGGAATGTGCAATGTAAATGAAAGCTCCTGTTCACTGAGACCCTAGAGGAATCGTGCAGTCTTGCCTTATATTGCCATATCTTGCTGCTAGTGCATGTTTTGAATCAGCAGTGTTCACATTACTCAGAAAGACAATCTGTATCTCTTCCTCCTACCAATTTTCTGATAAAACTGAACCTGAAAAAATTCACAAACAAGAAAAAAAAATATTTTCAGAATTTTTATTCCAGTCTACACAGACACAGTAAATGCTTTTAAACTATGCTCAAATCTCTAGCTTTGAAGGATTAACTATTGGCTTTTTTTAATAAATAAGTACTGGAAAATCCTACTCCTTCTTTAGATATAGGAATATAGGATAAAAAATATAATTGGAGAAGAACCTCCTGGAATATAGAGTTGATTGTTTTTGTCTCTCTTAATCTCATTCATTCAAGCTCTAGTTAAACTTCTTAAGGATATACTTCCTCCTTCCCCCCTTATTCCTCTTTAATTGAGGTGTTATTTCTTATTGCTGAGGCCAGCAAGTAAAGATCTGGGAAGAGGACCAAAAATTGTGAAGCACAGTGTAATCCACTGAAACCTGCTTATGATTTGTGAATGAAGAAGCAAAATCCAATTATGTCTTCCATATTTTTGGATGAAAAGACCAATAGGGACAGGGAACAGAAAAAAACTAATTCAAAAGGAAGTGTCAAACTGAACTACTAGGAAACATCATTAAACCCAAGGAAATATAATGAATTCATTAGTCTCTATAGCATTAGGCTTGTAATTAATAAAGCACAATACATAGCAATAACACTAATCACCTTCTAACATAATTCTGAGAACTCTATAGAGTAGATTGGATTTCTTTCAAAACATTTTTTAAAAATTGAAAATTACTCCTAAAAATAAATCTGTTTCTGATTTTCAAAATTAATATATTTTCTAAGAATAGGAAAATATATTGAAAACTGGATTTTCTTATTTAGTTTTTTTGTAATTATTTTTTTTTTCAGGATATCAGACATAGTCTTTCTACTGTATGAAAAAAAATTTCAGAAAAGATTTTAATCTAAATTCTAGGTAACTTTGAACCTTCCTGAATGTTATCTTGCAAATGCTAAATAGGTTTTTTTAATTACTATTGAAGACTACTGAGAAAACTCCAGACACCATTTTGACTCTTACAGTCATATTGTTGAAAAAGGCTTTTGATATTAATTGTCTTAGTTGTGAAGTGATGAGTTTCAGACTTCGACCACGATGTTCAAATATCCTGTACATCTTCAGTAAAATTTCCTAGAATTTTTTTAATGAAAGTACTTTAGCTGAAAGATTACAGGTTGATTATGTCAAAAAATGTAGGAATTTTCTTTGGAAATTATTTTCATACTAAATCAGAAACCCCAGAAAACTAAAAAAAAAAAAATCACTTGAAACAAGTTGTGGTTATTTTCTTTGATTGATTTTCCTCCCCTCTCCTTCAGCTCTTTCTAGCTCTTAACCTATCCCTATCTATCTGAATCAATTTTAGATTTAAAAATAAGTCAAATGTTACTTATTTGGTAAATCTTAGAATTTCTTATTGGAAACATCAAGAAAAAAAACTTACTTTTCTGAGAAAAATATCACTGAGAAGCAGTAAATTCAATCCATTGATTCCAGTTGTAGCAGTGGTTAATATTTTTGATTAAAAGTTTTTATGCCTGACAATCCAGTTGCTCATGTAACACAGACTTGCGTTCTTCCAACCTTGGCTTTCTTAATTCATGAAACACATTTGAATATAATATTTATTTTAAATTCTTTGTCCTGCTTTGTTACTTTTGTTTCATCTACAGAAATATGTTCCTTGCTTTGCTCTGCTTTCTAAATTACGTCTTTCAAAGACAGGCTGCATATACTTCACTGACATTTCTATTGCAACAATGTCATTGGAAAACTTGTGTCATAAGCTTTTTAAGGAAGTTTGGTATTGTAAAACGATTTTTCTTTATCTAGCTGTTACCAGAACCTTTGTCTTCCCCCTCTTCAAGACCAATTATCCAATGCATATGAGGAGAAGGCTTTAAATAGCTCTGAGTATGTGATTACTGAAAAGAACACTTTGCAATCCTTATGTGTTTGTTCATGTTTGTATTTTTGTATTTGTGTTATTCATTTAATGTATTTGCATATTTTTTCAAACGGTAGAATAATCCAGTTTTAGAAAGCTAAAGATTAATGACAACATAATAATCCAAGAATTTAAACTAACTGATGACAAATGTATATTTCAGATGCTCCTTCATTTGTAGAAATGTTTTTTTCTACATTACTACAATCTCAATGAAAAGATTACTTCGAGATAATACAAATCTCTAAACTACAAAAACAGTATTTCAATTTACCTTTTAAAAATAATAAAATACTACAATAAAGGCAATGATTACTTCAAAATTAATGAAAATTTAAATCAATATAATAAACTCACTAAATTATCCTCATTTAAGTATTAGATCAGGATATTAGTGATATTAACCCAATATCTAGGAAATTCTTAGGATATGTTTTACAATATTGCAAGTAATTTTGCTGTAAAATCCAACTGAAGATGTTTGCTGTTGTAGATTTTTTAGAAGTCAATCAAGTAAAGTTATGCTTCTCACCACAAAGACCAAATTATTATTTAATGCTTGTGTCTTAACTGCAAAACCAATTAGAAAGATTCACCTGTAAATTTAAAATTCCATTTCCATTTATAGTATAGACTTCTACATAATTCTCTTGTTGAGTACAGATTTGGCACAGGTTAGTTACACCACAAATTTAACTAAGACATTAGGAGAATCTTCAGACTCAAGAATTTTCAATGATAAAACTCAAGCCACACTGAAGAAAAAAAAATAAGAAATGGTATTTTACTATTACAAGGAAATACAGGGAAGAAAAAATAATTGACATTTGGAAATCTTTGTGAAACCCAGACAGATGGATAGATACATACAAACATACATACATACATAGATGCATAGATTTACATATTCACATAGGGTTTTACTGTTGATGTATAAATTAGTATTTTTATATTTCCAAATGCCAAATTATTAAATTATATATAATTTATTAAACTATTTCAACAGTTACAATTTAATCCATAGTTAAGCATTTGGTCTCAATGTTTTTGGTTTTATCCTATATGCATATACATTAAAATCCACTTTAAATCTTAATTTGTGTGAGTATAGGACAAAATTTTAAGTAAGCACTGGAATTTTCTTTTTTTTTCCTTTTTTTCTTTTTTTTTTCTTTTTTTAAAAAACAAAATAACCTGTTTTTCTGGGGGACTCAGAAGCAGACTATAAGATTAGAACTTCTCAGTAACTGCATAGTATCATAGCTAGTAATGGGAAAAAAAGTTTAAATGTTCCCCTGGAATTAAGTAATGTATATCAGCAGCAAAAGACTAACTAGCATTTTTCTTTGGGGAATGTCCTGATTCCAAGCAGCTTCACAAAACACCTAAATGCATGGATGCAGTAAAAGCATGATTATTTTCTAGTCATTAGTCATTTACACTCTGTTATGTGTCATGAATAAAATATGACTGTCAAATAAATATCCATCATGCTCCTTAATACTCACTCACTAAAAGTAGTAGGAAGTAATAAGACTGCTCAGTAGCTGAAGGATTAAAAGTTTAAAATGAATGGAGAAGTTTTCGTTTCATAGATGGCTTTGATGAAAATGTTTAAGTTTGCTTTAGATTTCAGGTTCAAATCAACCAAATATCTCCTAGCAAAATCCTGTTGCAGTCAACGGCAGGGTAAAGGTATTGTGATCTGAAAAGCTTAAATGTTTTTAGCCAATGAATTATATTACCTTTCTTTAAAAATTCTGCTCATAATGAAAGCATCTGTATATATGTGTTTATCTATATGCTAATAAACATCTGCATAGTGGTAGTTATGATACTCTGGAAAAGTGCTTCAGGTTGACTTTGAAGAGCAAGCATCTAAGTGGCAGCACAGTTTTGGAGTGAATGTGAGCTTTACAGCAATGCTCTCCACTCAATTCCTCATCCAGATTATTGAAACAAATTACTCACAGATTTACTTAAAAGGTCTCATGCATATAATTTCCAGCTTTTCTACTGCTCTGAAGAGCTCTTTAATAAAGAGATAATATAATAATAATAATAGTGTGTAGTCTTAGTGCTTAAGGCATCTATGATTTGTACTTCTGTTAGCAATCACATCTTTGTTAAGGTCCATTAGATGTTTTTCCCCCATTCAACACATTCGATGTTGAATGTTGCATCATAAAAAAATGCACAGTTAAATTTGTGCCATCCTACAAGCTATTAAGGAAAAGTAATCAGGCACTAACTTGCTTTATTGCATCTTTCTTTTTCTCACAGAGCCCTTAATAATCGTGATATACTAATTTTCCTTATAATCTGTGGTTGGACTTGATGATCTTAAAGGTCTTTTCCAACCTGAATGATTCTGTAATTCCATTTAGCTGTTGCTTTTGTAATCGAGACATATCCTGCTCAGCTAGAGCTGTTGCAGGCAGTCAGCTGTGTGGAAATATAAACTGTTCATGCTTTGGCTGACATGTTTTCAAGCCTATTGATTCATTTTTCTGATCTAATATTACTTTAGATATTCAAGGCTTCTTAGACAAGCAGGAGGGCTACAACTAATTTTAGTGAGAACTGAGTTTCGACTTAATGAGTCAAATTAATCTCTGGGAGTAACTCAACCGAAATTAATCAAGCTGTCAATGAGAAAGTATCTCTCTGGTATATATTTGGTCATCCATATTTGGAAGTCTTGATTTCCAGAATAAAGCCTGCTTTACAGAGGAATATGAAAATCCTTTACCAAAACAAACTAGCTGTCAATAAATTAACATAACGAGGCTTAGTTTTTATTCTTAACTTACTTATGGTCAGATATACTCTGACTTGAAAAGTTTCATCCAATTAATTTTCAGACAAAACTTCACTTTAATGTAAGAACATGTAATTCCACTAAATGTGGTGCAGTGGATCTTCATTTATGCACTGATTATAAAAGCAAAGCCTGTCTTACTTGTTTCCTCTAAACTCTCTTGTAGATATAGACAGTAGGTATTCTTAATTTTACAACCTAATCTTAGAAAGAAATGGTAAAATTAGTTTTGTCCTTTCTATGTGAGGATGCAGGATGTCTGAATCTGCCACACTAAAACAATGTGCAGATTTCAATGTAACTTTTTCAGACCAGTTCACAAAAGAAAAATTGTGAGGGGTACTAAAATCATTCTGAACTTCTAATAGCCCCCTTTTGAGGAAGTGAATTTTAAAAGAAAAGCTCATTCATCAAGGCTGACATAATCCTATAGAAACAACCAATAAACGTATAATAGTGCCCTCAGCATTTTTAGTTTCCTAAGGTATGCGTGGAATTCCAGTAGTTATACTTGGGGTTCTATGACTAATGCTGTCCTTAAAAGAAATCTATATACATACATTTTATAGTTTAATAACTCTCTTGATTGCGGGGTGACACTTAGAACTAGAAACATAACACACATACGCCCTAACTACTAACTCAGTGTTATTGACATTAGTTTTTATTAATAGCAAATGTTTCTTTAGAGATTTTATTTATGGATTCAATTAACTACTACAAAACACAAAAGACATCTCTGTTAATCTCCAGTGTTCCCATCAGTTCTCTGTGGATATACCCTACTGTACTTTATCTATGAGAACTGATGCTGCATGACTGCACTTTCAGGTGTATGACATGCTAAGCTTTATCATATTACAACTGCCTCTTTTAACTTAAATGAGTAAATTTTATTCTTCGCAGAATAAAATCAAAACGGAATCACCATTTTTTTCAGAATTTGATCAAATTCCAAGTGAACAGAGGGTTCCTAAATCACTCAAAACACCACATATCTGGTTAGGCCATACTGTACTTCTCTTGCAAAAATCTACTCTGCTGTTAAGATCAAACAATTCAGAACCGAGACCTCAGTAGTGAAGATAAATCTGTAACAAGTGATTGCTGGGCAACGTTCACCAAAACCCGATCTTCCTAAAAGCTGCTAGACAATGTTTATGTTTCATGGCAATCTTCAATAAATACCACTTGATATTTCAACACTATTCAAAGCAAAAATAAGCTAATTAGCTTCACTTCTAAACCTCTAACAAGGAGGATAACAATATGTTCTAGAGGTAATGAGAACTTTTATAAGCATATCTGTTAGTATGCATGCAGTACTTAATTACTAAAAAGCATCAGGAGAGTGCATAAACAATTATACTATTTACAACCCTCTACTTTTTCGTCACTCACACACATGTGCTTCTATATAAATAAGGGAAACAGTCTATTTAGTTTATTTCACTCCATCTGAAGTCTCGTAAGTAGTGAGTGTTGAGAAAAATAGCAGGAAAAACATTTGAGTGGTACAGAAATGATTTATCATTCACATGAAGTCATCAAACTACAGCTTTATTACCATTTCTTGGCTTCTTTCATAGTCTGTCTCTACCTCTGCATGTAAATTTAATAAAAGAAATACAGTAAGTAAAGCAAACATCCATGAATTATAGTATAGTTTCACGTGGTGTTTAGGAGCTGTACCAGTTACATTCATCAAAACACAGATCTTGACAGTTCCAGTGAAGTCACCCTGTAAGAGTTGTTCCTTGGAAGCACAGATCTATCGCATGTTTTTATACCATATGGCAAGTCAATATTAAAGCTTTTAAAGTATTCCTCTCCCTATATTCATGCCATTTCAACTCATATTTCAGTAACTTCTTCTTTAGGTTCCTTCTTAGTTCTTCACTCTAGTAGTTTAAATCCTTTTAGCAAGTTCTTTGAAAATTACTGCCTGGTCAGCAGAAACTTTTAAATTTATTTATTTATATTTTTTTATAAATTTACATTTATTATATTTATTTAAGTATTTAAATCTCATTTATTTATTTATTTATTTTTAATCTATTTATAAATATCTTAATTTATTTTAAAATAATTAATTAATAGATATTTAAGTATTCAAACATTATTAAATTATAATATGGAATATAAATGGATTTATAAATAAAATATTAATTATTTATTATTTAAATTTATTTAAATCAAGACTCCCACACCATCACCATTTAGATCTACCTGAAAATATTCCTTTTCATAGGAATTACTTGTTTCAAAAAAAATTTAGTCTTTTTGCAGCTGTAAAAATATGTGTAAAGGCAGACTTCTCTAAAAGTAATCATATATTAAAAAATAATGCGTCCATGGTACTGTTTTACATATTGACACAGACTGCAGAGCAGAAAACACATAGTTTTCTATATGCTAACAGATTGAATCAATCTGAGTGTGTTTTACAGGCTATTTAAGTTTTATTTATTTGCTATCTTGCTGGGCTACTTTAACTGCTTTTACAAAAATGTATCTATACTAACCATCATCCTCACACTTTAATGATGGTTCTATAGTAGTAGATTTATTAATAAGGTCAATTGTAGAAAAAACGTGGTTGAAAAAGGGATGGAAAGAATTCCTTTCTACATTAACACATAAGTTTACCATATGTAATACCTCAGCTCATTTTAAGTCCCCCATCCACAAAACTAGTTATTATTATTAATTTGATAATATTTCTCTGTGACTGCAAGAAAAAGAGAGAGACATATATCCTTCAAAACAAATAATTAGGTATAGTTATTTGTCAAATGCTTTTATAACTTGGATAGAAAACTCTAAAACTACTGGTAAAATTAAGTGGGAGAAAAAAACAAAATGAAAAACCTGCTTTTAATATTTCTGTATTTCTAATTAAAATGCTTAGTGGTGTTCAGATTAATTTATTCGCTGATCTTTTTGTGTTGCAGTCTTTGGGCTTTCTAGCAGCTGTAGTGCTGCTTTTTTCTCAAAAGAAAATGACATATCTAGGATGTAGAGGTCTTGCAGTCTGTCTTTCCTGTGTTTTTTTTTGAACGGTTTCTCTTTTATACCTCAAGAACAATTTGTTAAAAGACAAAAATAATCCTTTGGTGCAGAGATCACAGCCGAGCTGTTCACTTCCATATATGAATAGTACTAGAAATAAGACTGATGCACTTCCACTTTGCTTACCATCCTTCTCATCATATGAGTCTAGAACTGCTGGTTACAGAGATAGAAACACCTTCAGCCTAAATGTCCTATGGACATTAACTTCAGAAGTAGCATGGGGGATTAAGTCCTTCGTGCTGTGGTGGAGATCTTCTTTAGCATTTGTCTAAGCATCAACCATTCTGCAAAATCTGAATAGAATCACTACTGATTTTATTTGGCCTGCTTTTGTAAGGAAAAAAAGCAATAAGGTTTGAATACTACTAGTGACACCCATGCACATGCATGCACAGTACAACTGCAAATTTTCTAAAGGGATACAGATCTTAAATGAGAATTTTTTTGCCTTACTCCTGAGTAGTCCCAGGAAATAAGGAATTAGTAGACATCTAGGACTGAGCTTAAGGATCTGCGACCAGGATCCTTTCTAAGGAAATTAATTAACTATTTGTTAGCTCTCTGCCTAAGACATATTTTAGGCAGTTGTCATTTATTATACTTCCTTCCTAAGCTTATCTTTGAGCGAAGATAAAGTTGCACTAAATTCAACCAAAATCTCTTAAATATTTTAAAATTATGTACAAGACCCTTTAATCACATTTGAGATCTGTAGCACTGAAAGTTATGTACATATGTATATGTGTTTATGCTAAAATACAAAAATGTTTTATAAAAAATAAAATTGCTGTGTAATTAATGCTTTGTGTTTTCATATTTTGCCTCATTTCAGTGTTCATCACAAATACCCTCATTATTGATGGCAATACTGTTATCTACCTTGATTTGTTTTTTCTCTCTCTTGAATCAAGTGAAGGACAAAATTCAACAACTGTTAACTCCAAGTGTCCAGTGCTGCATAAAGCTCTAGTCTTCATATGTACCTTATGTCCCTTTTATTCTGCTTTTTGGTGGTTTTGTTTGTGTTGTTTTTCTTTTGCCAATAACTTTCTTTTCTTAGAATATTACGTGCAATACCACATTTCAGACAGGGAGGGGTACATGAAGACTCTTTTACATGTGATTTTCAGGAATTGATTTATTTTATTATATTGTTCCATTTGCAGTACTCATCCCCTGGAAAAAAAAAAAAAAAAAACAAAAAAAACAAACCAAAAAAACCCCCCAAAAAACCCCCCAAAACAGGCAACACTCAAAATTGAAATAAAGGGAACTTACATAAGTAATATTGGGCACTCAGATTTTGTAAACTTTTCTAAACATATCCCTTTAAATGTCCAGTTTATCATAAAGGTTCTTGTATGAAATTCACCACCATATTTTTTTCAAATTTGCTAAAACTCTTATACCGAAATCTGTGTATGCATTAGTTTCTCGTCAGCTATTTCATAGCATAGACTAATTTTCCACTGAACTATACATTTCTCAGGCTATGCAAACTTAAAACAAGGACTTTGTAGATGGAACAGAGTGTTTGAGGCAGGGTAGCCAAAAACCTGCAACACTTAAGAAAACTTGTGTTTCCTTTTTGTTAGTTGGTAGAGACATAACTGTTACTTTATTGATCACATTAATTGTGGTATGACGATGGCCATCTTGCTGTTCTATTTCTAAAACCTGAATGTCCTGTACCGGCCCTTTGACTTTAAGTTTTTTATGGCAAAACCAACTTTCAGAAAAATCTGGATTATTCTTTTCCCTTTCTCAAACATTTCCTCTGCTGTGTTGCCCCACATGATGATGTCATCAATATATTGCGGGTGTTCAGGATCTTCATGCTGTTCTGGTACTATCTGTACCAGTCCATGGCAAATGGTAGTGCTGTGTTTCCACCCCTGGGAAAGTTGACTACAGGTGTATTTGACACCCTACCAAGTGACCTGCACTTAGTAGCCAAAGGTGTCTATCCAGGAAAATTACTGCTCCAGTTCCTATTGGGCAATTCCCCAGAGAGAACAGAGGGACTGATCTTAACTTCTGGCCCTAACAAAGGGACTTCTGGTTTGCAATTACAAGAATCAGGTAATGAATGACGTTTGTGATACCCCACGCTGAGTCCTGAAAAAGGATTATTGTGGTTTAACCCGTGGTAGTCAGCTCAGCATCACACAGCTGCTCACTCACTCACACATTCCCGGTGGCATGGGGAAGAGAACTGGAAGAGTAAAAGTGAGAAAACTTAGGAGCTGAGATAAAAGAAGATTTAATAGGTAAAGCAAAAGCTGCATGTGCAAGCAAAGCAAAATAAGGAATTCATTCACTATTTCCCATCAACAGGTAGGTGTTTAGCCATTTCCAGGAAAGCAGGGCTCCATCATGCATAATGGTTACTTGGGAAGACAAGCACCATCACCCGAAATGTCTCACCCTTCCTCCTTCTTCACCTAGATTTTACCACTGAGCATGACATCACATGCTGTGGAATATCCTTTTGGTCAGCTGGGGTCAGGTATCCTGGCTGTGTTCACTCCCAACATCTTTTTGCACCACTAGGCTACTCACTGCTGGGTCAGTGTGAGAAGCAGAGAAGGCCTTGAAGCTGTGCACTGTTCAGCAAGAGCAAAAACCAATGTGTTATCAACACTTTTGGTGTCAAGTACAAAACATAGCCCCATAGAAGCTACTATGAAGAAAATTAACTCTATCCCAGCCAAAATGGATACAGTAGCTAACTACGTTTTTTCCTTTCAATGCACGTCAGATTTTGTCATGTAATGTTTTGCTGCCTGGGACTAGTAACTTACCATGGTGTCTTTTTTTCCCTATTATCCCAAACTTCCTTCCTTAATAATGCCATTCTTACACACATTCATCCAGAAAATCTCATTCAGCACCGCTGCAGGATATCCACTACAGTGTACCACACATCTGTGGTAGAAGATGCTGAGAAGAAACATACAAACTTACATTAATTCGTATTAGTAGACTATACTGAACACTTAATATTTATACTATTATTTCTAGTAACTTTATTCCATCAGCATCTAGTGAGAAACAGTTGATGTAATAAATACTTCAATGGAAGAGGCTCTCCTAAAAAATGCTAAGCATTGATATTTGGCTACTTAATAGGAGATACTGAATTTGCAATCCATGTATAATAGATATTTGTCTATTACTAGTAAGCATAACCATAGCTGCAATTTGAGTTCTGTGTTTTTCTCATGTAAAAATACTTTATTTAAAAATATATTGTGGTATTTATTCTCTAACGACAGAAAATTATTACTGTAACAGAGTGGTTAAGACTGTTGATTGCTTCACTGCATTAAAACTAGCTTGTTGGCATTAATCACAAAGTACTATATGAACCATTAGCTGTGAAAGGCTTTAAATAATTGATTTGCAGCATGGGGGATTAACAAGGAATCTCATTAACCAAGAAAGTTTGCTATAGTTTTCATTTCAGTAGAACTTACACCTTGGAAATTGCTTGATAGGGAAAAAAGCTATAGCTGTCTCAACAGAAACTCATTAAAAGACCTTCAACATATTATGTATCTATGATTTTTTTTAATTGAATGTGTCTGACATCGTAACAAACCTAAGATGCACCCTGAATATATATATATATATCGTTTGGTCAAAATATTTGGTTGAGGTTTGTATGGTTTTGTTTTGGTTTGGGTTGTTTGGGGGTTTTTTTGGTTGGTTGGTTGGTTTGGGTTGGTTTGGGTTGGGATTTTTTGCCAAAGATTATGTAGGTTTGATAAGTCTTACTGTACATTGACTATAAAGATCAGAATTTTTTTAAACCAGTGGTGAGGTCAAGCGACATGGATTAAATCACTCTGAGGCCCTGGCCTTTTTGCTAGCAAATGAGAGAGGGAAGGGATTGGGGGAACCCAGTGAAGACACTTTCAAAGAAATGTTCCTCCCTTAGAGAACTGTGCCTTTCTCTTTAATAAAAGCTTTCTGAGCATTGCAGGTCAGCTTCCTGAGAAGAATAAATCAATTGCTGAGATGCTGTGTATATTCTAGGTGTTTCTTCTATTTAAGTATATCAGTGACCGGAAAAAGTTAGTTGAGTAGACTTTTCCATATCCCTAGTTGACTCATACCAGGGCCATTCTAGATACTAATTTTCCTGATCCTTGCACAGACCCAGTTTTATCATTAGTTAAATGTATGTGATACAAAAACTATTTAGCAAAGATGCTACTACTGTGTTACAGCATCTTTCTAGGGCAAACTCAAAAAAAACCCCACAACTTTTTTTTAGAAAGACCAATATTGTTGCAATTAATTTATCAAATAGTGCTTTCACTTTTATCAATATCCTCTATCAAAAGGTTACACAAGATGCCATATGTCAATTCATTTTTGTTTGACCTTTTTATTTTCTGATATATGACATTAGATGCCTTTAAAAACAAGTAATTATAAAATAATTTGTTCATAGAAGAAGTGTCTTCCTAACTCCAAGTACTCAATGACTTGCGTATGCACTGAAGCATAAACACTTATATCCATCATAGACTTTTCAGCCATCAAGCATAAAAGAGACTTTTTACAACCCTCTACATCTAAGCTTTTTGGTTACCATGTATTACTCTTGCTAAATTTAGTTGCTTCTGCTCTCCATGTCCATGGCAAACTGCCCTAATATCCTTTCCTTAATGCAACAACCCATAATAGTATTGAATTTTTTTGCAAATATATCAGCTTAAAATGTATAAACTTTTTCATTCAGGAGTTTTTCAAATTCCATATAACCTTAAATATGCAACGCTACTCCACCACCTTTACATTTTACAATGTTCTTTACTTATTCTTTAAACCTTAATTCAGGAACAATCTATTGGCGTCCTTTTAGCTCACTTGATTCTAATTCATTTATTTTAATTTTTTTCACTTAAATAATGGATTTTTACAGGTTTTGTGTGTGAGTTTGTTTTGTATTTGTGCAGGTATATATTGATTTAATGTTGTATTCGACCTCTTTATTTAGATTTATTGTCTCTGTTTCTATAACTTCATCCATTCCCTCTCTTTCAGCTACTGTATTTTTTTCCATCTGTTTCTGGATTATTTTTAATTTTCTGGTATAATTTTCCAGTGTCTTACACTGACATAGATGTTTTTCAGTGTTTCTTTCAGCTCCTTGTTTAAAAAAAATCTCATCACATATAGTGTATTTTGATGCCAGCAGACTACTATAACTTTGATTTGAGATACAGACAACCCTCTAGCTGTTGGCTAAAGCAAAATCACTGTAAATCCTCAATGCATTGTAAATTTTAATCTTTTCCTTATACCACCTTCTAAATCACTCAATAAAATTCTGAAGTTGTTTATACCTACCTTCTTCTGCATAAGAAACCAGAAATATTTTAGAAAAATACTGAGAAATTTTAATTTATATCTTTCCTTTGTTATTCTGTGTAATCCTAAATGTGGCACCAGTGTTTATTATGACATTCTTAGTGTAATTCCATAATAAATGTCTGTTTTGATAAGCACCATATTAAACAGTTTGGACAGAAGTGTTAACTATGAATATTTTATTATTCATGCTATCAGTTCAAGTTTAGTTCCAGCATAACATTTACTGTGTTTTTTATCATTTTATGGGAGGCTGACATGTCCTAAACTGATAGTTTTGATCCATTGCCCTCCTAATATTTCATGAGAGAGATAACTTATAACAACAGCCAGCAATCTGGAAAATAAAATAAAAATAGTATTAAAAAACCCCAAACAGGAATGATCTCACTTCACTGGGCAATCTCTAGTAGAGGTGAGGTTCCTCAGAACAGAAGAGTCAAGGATCTGACACTGCCGCCACAAAATATGTGCTTCTGGTGCTCTTAGTCTGACAGTTTCAGTAAGCAATGATTTCATTCTATTTCTCAAAAAGGACACCACTGAAAATTCAGGTGTTAAATGTAAATGCAAAAGTTAAATAATCCACAAACATGTTATATTACATGGCTATCTTACTCCTTTCCTTATAAACTTCAGCAAAATTTCTCTTCAACAACTTTTCCCAAGTGATTGAACACGATTTTAATATTGTGGCACTACACAACAGATTGTGTACATTTAGAAAGGATAAAAATTTAGAAAAATATGCATATGTCACACTTGTGTTTGTACTATCCAATCCTGTAACAAAGAAAACCAAATAAAATTAATAAAATACACAAACATAACTGTTTTTTGAAATGTTCTGAAGTTTTAAGAAATATTCCTCCCTAGTAAACTAGAAAAAGCCAATAGAAATAAAGCCTTCTAGTTTAATTAAATAATAACATTACATAGTATCAGAGTATATCTATCATATACTAAATCTTACCTAAAGCTTACTGGAATCAGGTCCAAAAATCTATTATCTTCAGTGAAAACAGGGAAGGATCAGAATAGCATTGCATCTTATACCCATATTCAAATTAGGAACAAAAGTATCTAGCTTAAGTTAATTTCATGAACTGGGCTATACACTTACTTCAATAAATAGGATCATAACTTATTTTATTAGTTATTTTTTGTGATTAATACTTTAACATAGCCTTGACATTATAGAATTATTAGCTGACCAATAACATTATTATGCTGTTATGATATTCTGTTCTGACATTGTCCTGGTTTCAGCTGGGATAGGGTTAATTTGTTTCTCAGTAGCTGGTGCAGTGCTGTGTTTTGGATTTGGTGTGAGAATAATGTTGATAGCACACTGATGTTTTTTTTTTTTTATTTCTGGGTAGTGTTTAGATTAAGTCAAGGACTGTTCATTTTCTCGGGCCTTGCTAGTGAGAGGGCTGGAGGGGCTCAAGAAACTGGCAGGGGACACAGCCAGGATACCTGACCCCAGCTGACCAAAAGGATATTCCACAGCATGTGATGTCATGCTCAGTGGTAAAATCTAGGTGAAGAAGGAGGAAGGGTGAGACATTTCGGGTGATGGTGCTTGTCTTCCCAAGTAACCATTATGCATGATGGAGCCCTGCTTTCCTGGAAATGGCTAAACACCTACCTGTTGATGGGAAATAGTGAATGAATTCCTTATTTTGCTTTGCTTGCACATGCAGCTTTTGCTTTACCTATTTAATTGTCCTTATCTCAGCCCTCAAGTTCTACATTCCTTTCCAATTCTCTTCCCCATCCCTCTGAGGGTGGAGTGAGTAAGCAAGCAGCTACATGGTACTTAGTTACCAGCTGGGGTCAAACCATGACAGACATAATGGTATGATGTTACCATTTTTATTTTGTGATTATGAATATTTTCTATCCCCTTCTTTACAACACATCTATAAAAAAGAAAGGGAAATTGGAAAGGACATACAGAACATCCTTGGCAGGAAGAAATTAAGGTCTGGAAAGGGAATGTATGAATGAAGGGACATAGAGGAAAGGCATCCAGATAGAGGTGAAAGCTATAGCAAAAAAGTGTTGGAGAGCATTTGTAAATACAATGTACTTGTCTGACAGAAATGTGCTATTTTTCTTATTTATTTTGGATTATTTTTTTCCATTTTAATTTCTGTGTTATTCTATCACTGGGAAAGTTATTGATTTTGCATTTTGTGAAGTGACTTTGAAACTTTATACCTCTCCCCTTTCATTTCTCTTTTTCTTAATATCTTAGCTGCCTCAGACACTGAATATGCAACCAATAAACAAAATTCCATTTACTTTGTCTTGGGGTAAGGAAGAAATTATATTGATGTTGATTCTGCTCATAATCATGAGCAGAAAATCAAGCAAAGGGGGCAGGAGGCCTGCATGGATGAGCAAGGAGCTTGTGGCAAAATTCAAACAAATGAAGTTTACAGGATATGGAAAAAGGGACAGGTCACCTGGGATGAAGATAGGGATGGGGTCAGAACATGCAGGGAAGTGACAAGGAAGGCTAAGGTTTCTTTGGAAGTGAGGGAGGTCAAGGACAACAAGAAGGGCTTCTTCAAGTACATCAAAAGGAAAAGAATGACTAGGGGAAGCGGGGAAGCGTGGGCCCACTGAATGAGCTGGATGCCCTGGTGACAAAGGACTCAGAGAAGGTGCAATTACTGAATACCTTCTCTGCTTCCATCTTCACTGCTAAGGCCATCCCTCAGGTATCCCAGACCCTGGAGGCAAGAGAGAAAGTCTGGAGAAAGGAAGATTTTTCCCCTGTTTGAGGAGGATCATGTTAGAGATCACTTTAGCAAACTTGACACCCACAAACCCAGAGGTCCTAACAGGATGCAAACCTGAGTGCTAAGGGAGTTGGCAGATGTTATCTCCATCATCTTTGAAAGGTCATGGAGAACAGAAGAGGTACCTGAGGACTGGAGGAAAGCGAATGTCACTCCAGTCTTCAAAAAGGACATGAAGGAGGACCCAGGCAACTACAGGCTGGTCAGCCTCATCCCCATCCCTGGAAAGGTGATGGAAACAGCTCATCCTGAAGGTCATCTGGAAGCATGTGGAGGAAAAGAAAGTTATCAGGAACAGTCAACATGGATTCACCAAACGGAAATCATGCCTGACCAACCTAATAGCTTTCTATGATGAAATGACTGGCTGGGTAGATGAGGGGAGAGCAGTGGATGTTGTCTACCTTGACATGAGCAAGGCTTTTGACACTGTCTCCCATAACACCCTCCCAGGTGAGCTCAGAAAGCGTGGGTTGGATGAGTGGACAGTGAGGTGGATTGAAAACTGGCTGAATGGCAGAGCTCAGGGGACTGTGATCAGTGGCACAGAGTCCAGCTGGAGGCCTGTAGCTGGTGGTGTTCCCCAGGGTCAGTACTGGGTCCAGTCCTGTTCAACTTATGCATTAGTGTCCTGGATGAGGGGACTGAGTATGCTCTTGGCAAGTTTGCTCATGACACAAAACTGGGAGGAGTGGCTGATGAGCCAGAAGGTCGTGCTGCCATTCAGCGAGACCTGGACAAGCTAGAAAGTTGGGCAGGAAAGAACCTACATCCTGCACCTAGGGAGAAGTAGCGCCATGCACCAGTACAGGCTAGAGGCTGACCTGCTTGAAGGTGACTCTGTGGAGAAGGGTGTTCTGGCGGACAAGTTGCCCACTAGCCAGCAGTGTTCCCTTGTGGCCAAGAAGACCAGTGGGATCCTGGGGTGCATTAGGAGGAGCGTGGCCTACTCTGCCCTGGCGAGGCCACATCTGGAGTGCTGTGTCCAGCAGTTCTGGGCTCCCCAGTTCAAGAGAAACAGGGAACTGCTGGAGAGGGTCCAGTGGAAGGCTACAAAGATGATGAGGGGACTGGAGCATCTCTCTTATGAGGAAAGGCTGAGAGAGCTGGGCCTGTTTAGTCTGGAGAAGAGCAGACTGAGTGAGAGGGGATCTTATCAATGTTTACAAATATCTTAAAGGTGAGTGTCAAGAGGATGGGGCCAGGCTCTTTTCAGTGGTGCCCAGTGACAGGACAAGGGGTAACAGGCACAAACTGCAACATAGGACGTTCCATCTGAATATGAAGAAGAACTTCTTTACTTTGAATGTGACAGAGCACTGGAACAGGCTGCCCAGAGGGTTGTGGAGTCATCTTCTCTGGAGATACTCAAAACCCGCCTGGATGAGATCCTGTGTAACTGGCTGTAGGAGAACCTGCTTTAGCAGAGGTTTAGCAGATGATCTCCAGAGGTCCCTTCCAAACCTGACCATTCTGTGATTCTGTGTTTCTGTGGAAAGTTTTACATTTTGTTTATGTTCTTGAAGCCACTGCTGCCCAAAACAAGGTAGATATCAAGTGACCTGCTATATGGCATTCCGTTACTTTGTTTGATGATAGCTAATGGACCTTTAGCTATATAGAAATGCAGCTAAATTATTTGTGCAAGTTCCAGAGTAACTGATGTGAGAAAAGAATCACCATACTCATATTATATGACAATATAAATATCAGTGAGTTTAAAGTAGCTATTGACTGAGCTTCAGACAGAAAAACTGATTGCCAAAATGCATGCAAAATTACATTTCCTCCCCAGCAGAAACTTACAAACTGTGCTTTTGCTTATAAATTAACTACCCTAGTGAGACAAACCACTTTCAGGTTAAATGCTTTCAGCATTATGCTTACACATATTCTCTTCAGATATATTCCCAAGTGCTAAGGTAGAGTTTAACTGTATATGGAGCAATGTCAGCTTCTTCATTCTCCACTCTTCACCTTATATAAAAATCTCACATATTATTAAAGTCAAAGTGGCATATTCTCTAACAGTGCCCTTCTCTGATTTCTGTTCTTTTTCTTCCAAATTTTGTCTTTGAAAAACTAAACATAAACTTTGAAAGTAACGTAAACCTATTTTATAAGACTTTGGTTTTAATTAATGATGACAAGACCTAAGAGAATAAACAAAGAAGAGAGACATTAAGGCTTGTGAAAGGTAAACATAACATTAAGGCCAAACACAGGAAATTTAGAGAATGCAGGCTATGACCATTCTTGCTTCCTAAAAACAGTGTAGCATCAATTTGATGCAGTATCTTAATCATTAATTTCAGTTTCGATTAAGCTATTTTAGTATAGTAATTTTTAAAAATTATAATTTCCTGATCATATTCTTTTGTTTTTCAATCTCCTTTTTGTTATTCAGAACTCTCAAATCCAAATTTTATCAAATATTTTTCACTGTCTCTACCCAATTTATTCAGATAATAAGTATATCTGAATAATATGAAAACATGGGAATAATAAGGAATGCAGTATTAAAACTTTTTTCAATTTAATTTTCTATTCTGGTATTATGCATCATAGGAAATGTTTTCTGCCAATACCAGCAAAAGACCATTGATTTTTTATTGGTCTGAGCTGACTTTAGTTTGTGATAGCTGTGACAGCAATTGTTTAGCAGACAAGTAACTATTGTATAAAATTGTTTTAGTTAAACTTTATAGTAATGACAAGAAAAATGTGTATGCTGAACTGTTGATGACTCTTAAATAAAAATAGTTGTAGAAGAGTATAGATACGGGATGATACCTGGCATCCAGAAATGCAATCTTGTGAATCAGGCAGAACTGGATTTAGATGTAATTGCACAGTAACCATGAAATTTATTTTTACCTAGAAGTGCCAACAGCAAAATGGTAACGAGAAAATAGCACAGTGATAAACCCCTTCATTGTATGAGCTTATCATCCCCCCTCCTCAGATCTCAGCTGGGAAACAAGAGAATCCAGGGAAACTGAGATGTCCAACACATTTCAGTTAAAATTTTAAGATATGAAGGTTTTACTTAAAATTGCAATCACTCAATAATATAAGAAAGAGCCAGAGAATCAAAATAAGAAAAAAGAAAGTGGTCATGTTATACTAATATGGAATTTAAGATTATGGGGAAAAATAAATGAAGAAAAAACTCCTGTGTCTAAATCAATATTTTACTTCAAATGATACTACTAAGTAGTCAGTCTGTTAGAAATAAAATTGCACTTATCTAACCTAAGCTGAGAGACAGCATTTGAAAGAAAAATGATGGAAACCCTGAGAAGACAAGTTCTCTACTACAATTAATTTAATATATTTTTTTTAGATTATATATTTAATCACAAAAACAATATTACTGATACTATTAATACTAAGTTATCTTGATATGTGTAAGACATTTGTGTATGTATATATACACCCGCTGTAACTACAGATTTATCCATAAGCTAACAAATATATTGGCCATTCTCCATACATAGTAGCTATCCATCTATATGTCTACAAAAACATACTTTTTCTGTCTCAGAGGAACCCAGCCTATTTATTTATTTCCAAATTGTTTGCAATTCTTGTTTGATAGTCATCCTAGTTACTCAGAAGGATTAAAGCTGAGTGATATTTTGGTGATTAACTGTCAGCCATGTTCACTAATCTTTTACTAGTGCTTTTTTATCTTGTGGTAATTTTACACTATTTCTTGTGGTAAGTAATAAGCATGGGCATAGTGAAAGAGTTACAATCATGTTAGGTCTCCAATTAACAAACAGGTTTCATTGCCCGGTGGTGTTGCAGAATTCACTAGGTGCAGACTTCTGAAAACAGAGAAGTAAAGTCTCTCAAATTGAAACTACTTCAATGAAGCAAATATAACAGGCAGGAAGAGCTAATTTTTCACTACTATCTTTGTGAAGTCATTAGATAGATTGCAAAGCTATCATTGTGTTCCTTCCAGTCTTTTTTTTTATCTTGTAAATAAACCTGATTGTTTCTCAGAGATCATGTTTTCTCATCATCTTACCATTTGTGATATCCTCTGTGAGTGATTTATTTTGGCAGAAGACCAATTGGCATTTTTTTTGCAGATTACGAATGTGGTCAAGCCACCGGCATAACAGGGGATTTTAGTTAGATTACATTATGTACTGCTGTGCATGACATAGAAACATTTTTGTTAGTACTTGAAATGACAGAAAAATTAAACTGTCCTTTCTGCTGTATATAATTACTTACCATACCAGAATCTGCTGGGAGTCATTATACTATAGAAACATATTGAGATAAATATATTATAAAGTCTGAAACTGTTTGGCTTTGAGATGTAAACTGCACTTCTAAAGCCTTAGTTTTCCTTACTTCAGGGATCTTTGGACAGATTACTCTTCTTATTCGTCAGTCATTTGTGCCAGTTTCCTCTTTTCAGGGAGAAAAAGAGGCAGAAGCCAGCATGAGGCAACTTGTCAGGTCTCTGCAGACCACAGCTGAGAAATGCAGTTATCAGTGCATCAGGCTTCCGTCATTCTGAAGTCTAATGCTGAGCAACCAACTCTCACAGTGCTCTCCTATACTACATTCCATACTTTCTTGCCCTGTATTTCCTCAGGAGTTTCTGCTTTAGTTGTTGATTGTGCTGTTGAGCGTCTTAAACCTCATAGTTCCAATGGAACCTTAACTGAAGACAGAACCATTTCAGGAGAAAAAGAAAATTTAAGATCTAAGTTATGAATTCTTTTAAACTCTGTGATGACTGACTGGGTTTTGAATAATACTGCAAGTACTATAGGGATCAATAAGTTAAATATAATTCTGAGTTGGAGTGGTTTGAATAACAACATAACAATAACAGCCACCTGACTAATTCTTGTATTTGGCTCCCAGAACTAGCTCTGTGGTGTCTTTTTGTATTTCCAGATGGAATATAGTCATCCAATGCAGAGGAAAGAGAAGAAAACCAGTAGTTTTATGTTCATCACAAACTTTTTACTACACTCTCAGAGGCTATTATTACCTACACAGACTTAAAATGTGATTTAGCAATCAAATTGTATTTTGTCTGCTCTTTCAATATTAACAAAGGAATTTAAAATGTTTATAACTGTCATTCCTCTTTCTCTGAATAGGTTTAATCTGTTTTACATTAATTCATTGATATTTTCAATTGCATAATTGCAAAACTAGGTAATACAATTGATTATTAATATTTGGATAGTTGTATGGATGTATGTACATGTTTTGTGGTTTTTGTAAACTGTCCAAGAAATGCAAGTTTCACACAAGGAGCTATGTCTTTAAAATATAGCCAGTTCCCTCAATCACTATTATTATTTTGAAGAAAAATTCTCTCAGAACTGTGTTTAAATCATTGCACTCTTCTGTGTCAAATGTATCTATCTTTTTCTTCAGTCTGCATTCTCTTCTCTCTGGCTTCCTATGTCCTTACAGAATATTAAAAATAATGTTCAGTGGCTAAGGAAATCCTCTTTCAAAAAAATCACACACATTTGTATTCTAACATTTTATTATATAAGCTTAAACATATACAATAATGCCCTGAGGTATATATGTTCAAATATATTTTTCTATTTTTTTTAAGATCCTTTCTCATTTATTTAAATTGTAAATTAATCTTTAATCTCACAATTTATTAATATTCTTATATCTGAGGCCTATTGTCACTGAAGTACTATTCCTACCAAAATTACTTTTTGGTACAATCTGTTGAACTTTAAGTAAATACAAATTTACCGTAATCAGATCATTTTAACCAATTAACAATATATAACTCTGTTCTAAAGAGGTTAATTTTACTAGGGACTATTTTACTATATATTCATAAAAATTGTCTACTGCATGATCGTTCATGTATAAAATTATTAAAAGCTTACCTAAAACAGCCTTCAACATTTCTGTTGTACCTTTAAGTAAATGATCAACACTGCACAAATTTTTAGGTATTTGCTGACAATAAGAAACAAATATATTTGTTACATATGTAACATGAATAATGTTAAAAAATAAAATTTAATATCAGGTGAAACATAACTGTGTTTTCACAACTGAATATTTTACTAGGGTTTTAGTTCATTAGTGTGGCTACAGTCTTTACGGTTTTGTTTTATGATCTTTATTAGAGTATCTATATAACTCTGTGTATTGTATCTGGGAAACACATAGGCCTTATTATATTCACATGAAACTCAGTAAGGAGAGGGCATCATAACCATTGTTTGTGATGGGGACAAACATATATGTAAGTGTTCTTATATGAATGAACACCCACCAACATCTGGATTTCCCAGCCAAGCATAAGCTTTGATAGCAATGACCAAGATTGTATTCTGCCTCTGACAACTATTAATTTATACATTGGACATCCTAATAATATTCAGTGTCCTGCTTTAATTACAGCTTGGGAGGATATTGACCAAGATATGTATCAACCTGGGTTTAGTTTTATAAAAAATATAAACAAAGCAATCAAGACTTTATTTTGCTTACTTTAGAATTAGTATAATTGCTATTGAAATATGTGAATGAATGCACATTGCCAATGCAGATTTAGGAATTCAAAACCAGAAGGATTGTCTTAAAGCATATGGTTATGTATGTCTAAATTTTTCAGATTCTGAAGTTTAGATGTTGAAGAAACTAGTTAAAGAACCTCAAACAAAAGAAAGTTAATATTTAAAATAAAAAATAAGAAGATCCAAAAATTACCTCTTATAGACTAACAAAAGAAAGTTGTTTTCCAGAGATTAATAAAAATAATAGTAATAAAAATTAAACTTAGATGCATGGTATCTTTTGAATTTCATTCTCCCTTACTAATGTACCTAATTTCAGAAACTAGTGTTATCACTGAATATTAAGAAGTTTATTGTTCCTTTATCTATCAGGTAATTACATGCATTTATGTTTAAAATAAGCTATCTCTGCAGGAAATAAAAGCATATGACGACCTAAAAGTTAAGATTTCTTGTCCTTTTGAGAAACTGTTCCTATGGAAAAAACAACTATATTTTATTTCTTTCAAAATTTTCACGTCTTAGAATCTACTTGCCTTAAATAATTGGATGAACAGTAGAATTTGTTTCCAAACCTTAAGCCTGTAAGCACTTAGCACAGTAATACGAGTTGCACATCTAGCTGCACATTGTAAAAACCCGTAGAAGTCACTTCACTTCTTCATGGCTCCACATGGGGTTAAAGCCCTTGCAAATGCTGGATGAAGTTCCTAATAGTCTGAGAATCTTCTAATAACTTTCTGCAAAGAGATAGAACTTACATATATACCAATAAGGGGATGAATTTAAAAAAAAAATAAAAAAATTATAGATCCACCACATTTCCTGTTATCCCATTTTCCTGACTGTGTAACTCTCATCCTGCAAAAATTGCTACTATCAAATCTCTGAGAGCTAGGTAATAAAGCAAACTGCCATCAGTGTTTTTCTGTGTCATTACAAATTAATTATATAGACTAAGAAAATTAGAGCACAATATTTATATACGAAAGAAGGGGCAGGAAGACAAAAGTGAAGAGCCTTCAAAAGTGTTCAACAACCTCATTTCAACCGTTTGTATATGCACCCCAGAATGCAAAATTATTTAACCTTTAATACAAAAATTTAAAAAAATAGAACTGTTCATTATATATCTTCTGTCTGTTGAAAGTTTTTTTTCTGACAGTTTCTGTAGACAGTAATATTTTTCTTTCACTTTAAAATATTACATCAGTGGGAAAAAAAATCCACTGAGCAAAAATCCACAAAAGAACTCCATGCAGAAATGCAGGTCCAAATAGATTCATATATTGTTTGTTGTTCTACCTCACAACAGTATATCTTAGCTTGATTTCACATTATGTTACAGAAAATCGAAGTCAACTGTTATTTTCATTGGTTTTATTAATTAATATATAATTAAAATTTATGTGAAAATTTTAACTGAAATAAAATAAATTTCACAGCTACATTTTTTTCTAACTCATTTAAGTTTGGATTCATTTCATCTATTTAAGGCACCATTCTAAGGTCTAGCTCATTAGATCTGAATGTAACCTTTCCATCCAATGCACAGAAAAAAATTCAAGTAGGCTGCCATGTTTTTGAGAAATATCTATTTCTCCCTTTGACTGATGCAGAGAACAGCTGAAGTTAACCACTCAAGTTTTGCTCATATAAATTTAGATGAGATAAAACCACTTCCAGTTGCGTCAGTAAAATACACTGAAATATGAACTTAAAAATAACCTCAGTAAATGGCTGTTCAAGACAAAAGAACAGTGTTAAATGAAAAAAGGAAGAAAAATTAAACTGTTGTTGTTAATCAACACAAGCTGTGAAGATAAGATTAATCACAATTATTGACAAACTATAAGAAATAATGATATTTTAGCTGATATAAAATATGACTCAGAGCAGAGCCTTCTACAATGTTCAAGTTAAAAAACAAACAAAAGAAAATATCACTAAGTTGATGGAAGAGTTATATGATGCAGAAATGAAGACCAAGGACAAAATTGTATGTAGCTTGTTGTAGGTTTACAGCAAGATTAAAATCACCATGGCAACACTTGACATATTAAAAAAGTAGGATAAAAGGTTTTGGCTAGTTTACCATCTTCATCTTTATTTTACTATTAAAAATGTTTCTCTTTTAATTCATTAATGATTACAACATCATGGTTTTGCCTTATTAATAATTATCAAATTAAGTTACATATTTTGCACAAGCACACAGGATCTTAAAAGCCTTACAAAATGTGTGACTGAAACTGCAAAACAATAGAAAAAATATCCTGATTGCTTTCCCTGTTATCTAAACACTCCCTCTATTGGGTTTGTCTGGCAAGAGTTTGGTAGCAGGAGGACTATAGGGGTGGCTTCTGTGAGAAGATGCCAGAAGCTTCCCCCATGTCCGACAGAGCCAATGCCAGCCAGCTCCAATATGGACCTGCCACTTGGCAAGGCTGAGCCCATCAGTTAAGAATGGTAGTACCTCTGTGTTAATGTATTTAATTGGCAGGGGGACAGGGATGACAGGACATGGACACCTATGCAACAAATTGCAGTCAAAGAGAAGAGTGAGAATATGTGAGAGGAAAAACTCTGGAGACACGAAGGTCAATGAAGAAGGAGGGGGAGGAGGTGTTCCAGGTGCAGGAGCAGAGTGTCCCATGCAGCCTTTGATGAAGACCACGGTGAGGCAGGCTGTCCCTATGCAGCCCATGGAGGTCCATAATGGAGCAGATATCCACCTGCAGCCTGTGGAGGACCCCACACCAGAGAAGGTTTGCCTGAAGGAGGCTGTGACTCCATGGGAAGCTTGTGCTAGAGCAAGCTCCTAGCAGGACCTATGGACCCATCCAGGGAAGAGCCCATGCTGGAGCAGGTTTGCTGGCAGGACTTGTGACCATGTGGGGGAACCACACTGGAGCAGTCTGTTCCTGAGGACCTGCACCCCGTGGAAGGGACCCATGCTGGAGCAGTTTGTGAAGAGCTGCAGCGCATGGGAAGGACTCATGTTGGAGATGTTATTGGAGAACTGTCTCCCGTAGGAGGCACCCCACATTGGAGCAAGGGAAGAGTGTGAGGAGTCCTCCCCTGAGGAAGAAGGAGTGGCAGAAGCAGCATGTGATGAACTGACTACAACCCCTAATCCTGGTTCCCCCTGTGCTACTGGGAGGGGAGGAGGTAGAGAACTCAGAAGTAAAGTTAAGCACAGGAAGAAGGGAGGGGTGGGGGGAAGGTGGTTTTAAGATATAGTCTTATTTCTCATCCTACTCTGATTTGAATGGTAATAAATTAAACTAATTTCCCCAAGTCAAGTCTGTTTTTCCCATGATGGTAATTGGTGAGTGATCTCTCCCCATGCTTACCTCAACCATAGGCTTTTTGTTATATTTTCTCTCCCCTGTCCAGTTAAGAAGTGATAGAGCATCTCTTTGGGGCACCTGGCATCCAGCCAAGGTCAACCCACACATTCCTGTGCCTTAAAATTCCACCAGTGAACATGGTTGGTTTTTTTGCCAAAACTAATCTTACAAATAAGTCATCCCTACTATTCATTTATCATATTCTGACCAGTTTACTTAGGTGGAGTAGTGCTTTCCTCCCTGAGGTGTTGCATTAGCTTCAGAGATCACTCACAGAGCCTTGTAAAGAAGACAATGAGAGTATTAGTGTTTATCATTGACAGAGTTAATGTTTAATTCTCATTCAAGTGCACTCCTTACTCTATTCTCATAGTTGAGATAAAATGGGTAGTAATTCTTTCTAGTCCTTCTGGCTCTGTCCCTTTTCTAACCTATATTTCTGCAGTGATCTAGTCTTGATTTTTTTGTCATTTAAATAATAAAAACATTGGCTTGGGTTTTTTTTTTTTTCTTGTCTTCCCCTTTCTTTTTCCATTTAAAATGAGTAAATAAATATTTTGTTCATTGTGTACTGATTTCTTTCTTACATTTTTGTGTGTGTCTGCATTCCCTTACTGGAAATAATGACCTCATACACCTCTAAAATATCCAAAAATGTGCAGATTTTCTTACATGTGTAATTTCTTTTCTAGGAGTCTTATTTATAGAGGTGATTGTTTCTTTGATTTCAGATCTAATAATTATGTTTGGAACCTAATACATTTTGGAAAAAGTTTTAAAATGGAAAATTGGAAAATATCTCATCATCTTGGTTGCTGACCTCATAATGAATCATTATAGATGAGAAATGACTCAACAAACTAAAATTAAGAAATAGATCATTTTTTGTATGGGTCTTTGATGGCATCAATGTAAAAAATATTGCATCTTCAAAACATCTTCTTTCTTCATGAAAGACAAAACAATGCCATTAAAAATTAACAATTAATTAATAATTAACAAACTTGAACCTTATTTTTACTTTATTGTTACTTTTCTTATCCAATGTTGGCTTTCATTCTCGTTCATCCTTATGCTTGAATTTTCCAAGATTTTTTTCAGTAGCTTGTAACAACATAAACAATTAAAAAGGTGCTGCTGGGGAGCACTTCTCAGACTATGTTGCTTCCATCTGGTTACTGCTTATGTGATGACAGTGACCACATAGTTATCCTAGCTCTTTAATTCTGTATAACACAGTTCATTTGTTCATTGTTGATAGCATTCACATTTCATTTGTTTAAATGCTTTTTCTAAATAATATCTTCTTACAAATGACACTGAATGGTTCTCACTCAAAAAGAAAGATCAAAAACATAGTCTTCTCTGAAAATACATTTCATACATTAGCAGCTTTAAATAAAAAGCTTGAATATGCTACCAGATTTCAATTACAATACAACATAGCCTGCTCCTCATTGTTTTCTAGCATTAAGAAGTTTTCCTATTATTTACAACTAAAGTATGCAATGGGCCTTAACCAAAGTACTGTTCAAGCCTAGGCATAATCATGATCGTACACTGAGTTTATAAGAACTCAGTGTCTCTTCCTAAAAGACTAGCTGTCAGAGTTCTTATTTACCTGGGGGCTACAATTTCAATGCAATTAAAATGCTCAGGACCACCCCTTCAAGTACAATGTTTGTCAGAGTGTGATAAAAATTGGGGTTTGTTTCAGTTCTGTGTCTCCTCTGTCCTCAAAATAAGCAACTGGCAATCTTTTCCATTTTCCACGAAATTTAATATATAAACAGTGTAGATCTTGCAAATCTCAAATTCCAGATGATCTTTTTGTCAATGATAATGGCATATTCATAGCCAAACATTTCTGTTGACATCAATATTTACAGCTGTCTCGTTGACAATGTAACAATTCTTAATCGTAATCTCCTGCACAATTTTTTATCCCCTTTGACTTCTGAGTATTCATGGTCATAGTAAATGCAAAATATTCTGATCTAACTTCCTTTTTGTGAGGAAAGATCACCAAATCATATTAATCCAAAATTTTATTGTAAATAATTGTTTCCTTTCTACACATATATCGAATATTCCTGATTTTAAAACATATTTACATTTGATTTTTGCAATCTAAACTCTTATACTGTTTTCTGGTAATTTTTAATTCTGAAATTGTTGTACTAGTTTCCTAATCATCCTAGCTCCGTGTTACTATATTATTTTGTATTATACAGTAGGATTTGGTAGCTGTTATAGCATGGGACAGAAGTTGAGGACACAGGGGAATCCCTGTCTGTATTGTCTTTCAGTATTTTTACAGACAAGTGCAGAGAGCCCAGTTCTTATTGTAAGCGGTACTGTAAAGGACTCGAGGTAAAGATAATTAATAATCAAAGAAGATAGATGAGGTTAAAAAAAGTGTGGAAACTAAATGAAGACATACAGTTACACATAAACTTCAATGACTAGAAATCGGAATAGAAGCCATATCCCTTCAGCTGTTCATAAATTGAAGAATTCATCTTTTGAAGGAAAAGTTACAGTTCATGGATTGATAGCTGGCACTGTGTTGGGGGTTGACAAGAGGAAGGAAATGTAAAATTAATTACATATACTTTATCAATTAAAAATAGACTGTTAACTAGAGGACACAAATATGCCAAGGACAAATGATCATTTAAGTAAATGTAAAAATATCAGTTTAGTAGTTTGGATGTCTAAAGCAACAGCACTAACTATACTGAGAATGAATAAAAAACCATTTCTAAATTATATATGAAGGATTAATTTTCTGTTTCAGCAACAAACATTTTTTTTCTTTTTCTAATTAAAAACTATCTGGCAAAAACATAACCATCTGAATGAAATGATCCCTCAATATCTGCTGTTTCCCTGTCTTGTGCTTTTAATAGCAAACTAAAGATTATTAATTTTTTTTGTAATTAATAAACCATGTTTTGTATATATACCTATTAGTCTCTCTGTCACAGTGGCATAGCAAAAACCATCCTCACTTACTAGCTAACCCATGCACATGACATTTTTGGAATGTGCTTCTAGCACTGTTTTCAATGTTTGACTACAAGACAAGTCACTGGTCCTATACTAGCAAAGGAGTGAGTATAAGTAAATGCTAGCTGAGGTATTAACATAAACTAATATGGTGTCCCAGGCCATTAACTGATCACATCGTTAAGTACCAGATGGGCTTATGTGATATCAAAATTATTTCTACCATAAATACTAACAAGTACTAAATACAATGCAAGGATTCACCTGAGAATGAATGCATCATAATTCTGGTTAATGCCAGATTAATATTTTTTTTTTTTTCCCAACTAGTGGTTGGACTAGGGCTGATTGGAGAAGATTGATTAATACATCAAACAGTTCAAGGTACAAATCAGTTTGAAAAATAGCTTTAAGTGGAACATCAAATAAATTATTATTCAGAATAGAAATTCCCACAATAAGATTATTTTCACCATTTTAGAAATACTGTAATATTCATACTCACTGATTAGTTTAATATCATTTTTTTGCAGAAGGGTCTGCTTTTTTTTTTTTCATTTAAAGCAGTTTATTTCATCAATATTGATACTTTGATTATATGTTACACTTCTAAATTTCATAAATGATCCAGTGGATTTATATCTACATATACAGCACAGATTTGAAATGGATGTTCAAAGAGTGTGGTGGTCACAATCATCTGTAAGTCAGTTTTGGTTTGATATTTAATACTTTTCTTGTGCATTCATGTTTGTAAAGTTAAAAAACATTTTTTAAAAAAGTCCTGTAAAGTTTTCACTACTCCACGAAAGCTCTATTCTTATTACAAAGGTGCCAAAAATACAAACTAAATGTCTGGTTTTGTTGCTGAGACAACAAAAGATAGATGAGTAACATTATGAAATTCAATACATCAAATAAAACTGTTATTAATGTAGGACATTTGGAACACTCTGGAAACAGTGAAATATATTTTATGATTTGTTGTAAGCTATGTGAAATCATATCTAGAAAACTGTAAATAGGAAAATGGTCATAGCATTGAGGTAGCCACAGTAATTTTCATAATGAAGGATAAGAAAAATATTTCTGTCATATCAGAAACAGTATTACTGAGGTAACAGAAACAATGCTTGGTAGAAACACATAAATAAAATAAATAAAATTCTAATTAAAATATGTGAAGAATTCCTTTAAAAATTTGAAACAGATGGTACAAAGGGAGGAGGAAATCAGAAGAAAGAAAATTAAGAGATCAGTATGGTTGAAAAAACAAAAGAAACACATGCAGTGGTCCTCGTGTTCTTTTATTTTCCATTTTGTAAAGGTGACTGCCTTTTTTAAAACATAAAAAATCCACAGGCAAGCAAAGCACAAATGTGTAGACAACAGGTTAAAAATAACTCACTTTTCTGTATGATTTGGCCATTCATATGCAGTAGGAAAGTTAACAGAGGGATGTCTGAAAGTAAGAAAAGAAGTGGGTGGTGAGAAAATAGAAAAGGAAGAGCCAGTGCTGAGCAAGACTGGGATGCACAATTCTTGGTAAAAGGGGTATGAGTGGGAAAGAGTGAAGTTTGCTGGAGGTAGATTCTAACAGCTTCTCATGGAGCTAAGGAAAATTGGCAGATCGAAGCAGCTGAAAATGTACATGGAGTTATGCAGTCTGAGATGTTTACATATTCTAATATTCACACAAATATTTTTCTTGGGAAGTATATTGCTGCCTCAAATATTCTGTGCTGAAATATTTCTAGCTTATTTGTCAGAACTGTGTAATCATTTTGGCAAATAACAGAGCTCAGTCTCTAATGATGACAGCAATCTGTCATCATTAGGATTTCACAGTGTGGAAGAATATACGTTACAATCTGTTTTTCTCAATCATTTCCATTATCTATTTTACTCCACAGAACTTTCTTTGGCACCGTTCATTCACTGTTAAAAACTGTACAAAAAAAATTGTTCCAGCTAAAAAGTTAATTACAGCACCTCAAAAGCAGATAGAAAATTAAAAAAGACCTGTCCTTTCACATTCCTTCAGACTTGGAATTAGAAGCTTTAAACAGCAGATTAAGTTTATTGTTTGTACCTGATTGAAAATAAATTTCTGTTATTAGGACAATATGGTATTTTTTATGTGCATTAGCTAATTGGGAGATTATGACAGCAATTGTAAAGAAAGCATTTCCCTTTTTCCTCCTAATCTGTTAATTTATGTATGTTTACAGTTTAAAATTAAATGTCAATACTTTTGTGTTTAACCCTAATCTATGTCCTACTATATGCTTGTAGTTATGTTCTCCTTTTCAAGCTACAACTGTTTTCCAAATAGTGAAGAATATAACTCAACTGCTAAAACAGCCTTCCTGGGTTCCCAGCAGTCTGCTCAAACTGTGAGTAGGCTGGCTTGAACTGGCCAGTACCTGAAACAGAACCCAAGCAAAGGGTCGGTTTATATATTTAAGATCAGCTGCACTTTACGTATATGGGCCTTCCCTTTCTCTGTATGTGAGATCCGTCAGACCTAATGTGTCCCTTGTAGATCAGCTATAGAATTTATGCTTAGAAAAACTCTTCTGTTTGGTACAATGAAGTGCCTGCACGTTCACTGTAGGCTCAGTCTGTTCAGTCACAATCTCTACAGTGCAGGAACAAACCTCTCTGTCTTGGGATTTTTCTCTCTAACTTATTTCGCTGAGTAAAATAACTAATTCTAACCTGAATTAAGAGGAATATTTTTGGAAAGTTTTAACATGGATTTATAAATGCCACTTTATAATTCTTCTAGTACTAACTCTCTACTAACAAACCTAGCCAATGTTCAATACAATTAAAGAGGATACTTCATTTAAAAAAAACCAACCAACCAACAACAAAAAAACCCAAGAAAACAAAAACAAACAAAAACCCCCACAGTTTCTTAACACTGGGTAAAGCTTGCTAAAGGTTTACCTGTCCCAGTAAAATAAAGGATTTTAAATAAACAGCAGAATTGTCATAAATATACGTGCATAATTGTCACTTCATGCACACCTGCTTTAATATCGTACAGTCTTTCATTTCCCAGTGCACATCCAGCTTCTGCCAAGCAGCTCTCAGACTCTTAAAAACAGTTCATTGTCTTAGTGATTGCTTATGAACCTGTTAGGGTATCCTAACCATAGCTGAAACAATCTCATTGACAGGACTGTTACTCTGCTATACATGGATTTTCTCGTGTTCTGACTTTTACCAGCTGTTTACAGATATTTATAGAGTTCTAAAAGCTAGAGGGGAAATGCATGGCAGAATTGCTTTAAGAGTATTGTGTTCAAAAATCTTCTGCAAGCTTTGTAAAAAAATAAATTAAAAATAAATTGTTAAAATTGAAATCTGATTTACTGTCTTACAGGCTATGGTACGATCTGGATATAGTTCTGCTTTTTTCTGATTTTCTTTATATGAAAACAGATATGTCATGTCTGTTCTTACTTAATGCTACTATAAACAGGTGTGTGTTGATTCTGAAACATGCAGTGACATTGATACTGATGGTCGTAGTCTTCAGTCTTCTATCTTCCTTAATGGATTACACAAAATACTTGTCTGAATATTTGTGGTGAAGCTTCTGGAAATATTAAAGATGGATCACTTTTTCTTTTAACTCCATCATAACAACTTAAGGAAGAGCGGCATTATCACAGGGCTTGTTAGTAAGCATGGGGATAAACTAAACCATATAAATGTAGCACAATATTAATGTATGCTTTACAATTATCTTTACAAGGTTACAGTAAAAAGCTTAGATGATGGAATATTTTCCCATCAAAATACTTACAAACAGTAGGCAAGACCTGAATTGACCTTGAAAGCCTGAAATACGTATATAAGCATGTGTTTATGTTTGTGTACATTTACAAAAATTATGGTTTCAGTCTTAAGAGTTTTTTTGGCATCTGTGTTACCTTAACATTTGACTAACTGCCTTTGACAGGCAGAATACAGATGCTGTAAAGAGTACCTTTTCCACAAGAAGTGTGCTTGGTTTTTAACTTGATTAGAATTTTCCTCCAAAATGAGATGTTTTGGGTTAATCAGCTCACATCCTCATGAATCAAATCCTCAAGAAGAAGCAAATTTGAACCCAGGTGAATATTTCAACCACTGAATCTAAGGCTTTTCTTGTTCCCTTTCTGCCTCTATTCAGTGAATTCAGCAACGAATGCTGGAAACTCCTTTTGCCTGATACTCAGAGGTAGATAATCAGGAGAATGTTGATTTTAATCAATTCTTAAAAGACCTTGGTTCAGAAAATAAATAGCTGCACTAACCCGTCTATACTAAAATCATCTGCTTTTTGAAGGAAGATATTATCTATGTTTTCCTTTAAGAACATATAGTGTGAGTTTTTCCTCTCTTCTTTATGTACTTACTAAAGTACTATCAGCAAATGTCATCATTCATTCCAAATTCCATAGCAAATAAAACTATCTGATCAGTATGAAAGCCCTTCTCTATTCAGAAAAGAAAGGAAAAAAAAGAACTATGTCATGACAGAAAAATTATTGCTCTTTGTTTTATCCAAAACCTCATTAATTAGTAGGCTGCCAAAAGATACAGGTCTATTTTCTTTGTGTCTGAAAATATCCAACTCATCATTTTCCTCACAAAACACTGGTCTAGTTATGTACTTATCTAGTCTCTACGGACTACCTTCCATAAATTAGTGATGTATTTGATTAGTCACATGTGAAGGGGCAAGTATAAATCAGTGGGTTAGGGTGCTTGTTAAGGGAGAAAAGTACTAACTTTAGTCACTGTTATGAGAATTGGTTAAAAAATATTGAAAGAGAACAGGCAGCACTTTGAGCATGGAGGTGAGAAAGGCTTTAATCCAAGACTCCTCTTGTGGTTCAGAAATTTAGGTATAGAATAAGATAAAATCCCTAAGGCAAAAAAAAAGAATAAGTGAATATTCATCTCCTAGTGTCATGAAAAGGAAACTAAATTATCTATAATTGAGAGATATGATGGCCAGCAATGATTGCAGGCATCTGTCTTCAGACTATATTCTAGTGATTCTGTTACTCTGCGAAAGGCATGCAAGTTCTTATTTCATGCAACATGTTCTCAGCTACCTTATTAACTAGCCATGTGTACATTTTGAGTGCTTCTTCAGAGTGCCTAGAGATGTAGTTCTCTGACACAGCTAACATTTAATGTCTAGCCTTCCTTTAGGGGTGTGCAACTAAATGGTTCTGTAAGTAACTGTGGTAGGGTGACTCTGGCCGGATGCCAGGTGCCTGCCAAAACCACCGTATCATTCCTCTGTCTCAGCTGGACAGGGGAAAGAAAATATAAAAGCCCTGTGAGATGAGATAAGGACAGGGAAAGATCACTCACCAATTACCATCATGGGAAAAACAGACTTGACTTGGGGAAATTAGTTTAATTTATTACCATTCAAATCAGATTAGGATAATGAGAAATAAAAACAAATCTTAAAGTCACCTTCCCCCCACCCCTCCCTTCTTCCTAGGCTCAACTTCATTCCAAATTTGTTGCATAGGGGTTTTTTTCTCCCTTCTTAAATATCTTATCCCAGAGACACTACCACCACTGCGGATGGGCTCGGCCTTGGCCAGTAACAGGCCCGTCTTGGAGCTGGCTGGCATGGGCTCTATCAGACATAGGGGAAGCATCTGGCATCTTCTCACAGGAGCCACCCCTATAGTCCCCTGGTACTAAAACCTTGCCACACAAACCCAATACAGACTAACTATTGTATCTCAAACAGAAAAAACAGGGGGGGGGAAGGGAGGAATACCATTAACATTTAAAAAAAGTTGATATGATTACAGTTTTATGGAGTGTGATCATGTATTAAATGATATTATCTACAAAATCAGGACTTCTGGGTGCTATTGATGGAATGCCTCATTTCTGAATTGTGATTGGGTCTAGGAGTCAGCAAAATGCCAGACTCACAACCCCAGGACAACACTGGATACAACTGCAGATTTAAAATTAGATGGTCAAGTTCTTCTTAAGTTTAAACGACTCTTAAGCGAGAACTCCTCTTTGGACTGCAGTATCTCATCTAGTTGTTCATGTCCTGCTAGCATCCAGGTATCACAGCACTCTCCAAACTAGCCAGCTGCAACAAGGTCTTTTACCATCTCATACCAACATACACTGCTGCCTTCTCCTAGTCTCATCTCAGGCATGCATTCTCTGCTTCTTCCTCATCTCTCTTCTTCTGCTGCTCCCTCTTCATTGGCTGCCCAACCACTTAACAGAACCAGCCACAGCTGCACCTTATGTACATCGGCCAACCCACTGCCCCTGAAGCCAGCCCACAGCTGTATTTTATCAATGATAATTAACCCAGCTTCATTCCTCTACATCCAGATACCAGCAATAGCTGAGAGTCCAGTAGTCCCATTCAAAAGAGAACAACGTGGCAAGTGCCTAGACTTTTTGGGCAGGAGGACTGCAATGAAATAACTATAATCTATTCCTAATGTAAAAAATTACATAAATATTTGTAGTCTCATTATACTTGGCACTGTCCATATAACAGAAACCCAAGTATCATCCTAGAGTGCTCAGAAAATGGGATTTAGATGAGTGACAAATACTCTTACATTCAGACAGGGGCCAGGAAGGACTGACAACATGAGTAAGTTAGTAGCTACAGGTGGTTGCCACTGAGAATTAATTTCCCCCTTCATTAAACTTCTTATACAAAGAGCCAAGGGAACTGACTAAGATGGTATGATCCTCAATGAAGCAGGAAATTGAGTAATCCTAGTCAGTCTCCTACATAAACCTTTCTGCTGGGAACTGGTTGCATACATAAAGTGACTAGTTCACTTTACTGTTGCCTCAGTCTTTTTCTACTTAGTATCTTGGAGAATAGAGATCAATGCCTTTGTAAACTAGATTTTTAAAAGAGAATTATGATAAAATAGTATCAATAAAAGAAATACCAAAAAAGTGCTCAATTATAATATTTCAGTTCAGAATAGTGTTACAGATACCTTACTCTTTAAAGCAATGTTTAAGAGTGGTATCAGAAAGGTATTCCAGCAATAACTTTTTATAAGAACAGTTCAGTACTGGGTAACACTCTTAAATAAAAGCTTTCAAGAAAGAGGTAGGAGTTATGGTGTGAACTGGGTTACACTGCTGTACTACTAGCATGTTACAGTGTTCTTTTACATCTGGGAAATTTGATATTGCTTAGCGTTTTATTGAAATTATTCTTGAAAGCTCATAAATGTTTTAAAAAAGACATTTGGCTAATAACACAGCTGAAGGCTATGAAACGGAAAGTCACCCCTTCAAAAAAGGGAATCAAAACAAGTGACCCTGTGTGCTGAGAAAATCTGCTAGATATAGAGTACTTTACATTAAAAGATGTAGAAGTGTGTTGTTTTACAAAATCTTTATGAAATGGTCACTTTCTAATTGTCCCCAGCTCACTAAATTCCCCAGAGAGCTCAGGAAATTCCTCAGTGTGTAAAGAATCCTGAGAATTAGTTGCCAAAACTTCGTGTTCTCAAACTCTGCCAAACCTTCAGAACATCAAACTTCAGCTGACGTTACTATTGATTTCACAGTGTCTCACAGACATGATGGCGACTTTTGGAGCACTGGGGATGGGTCAGCATAGATCTGCAGTAAAACCCACTTAACCATCTGGCCTACCTTCTGGAAATCTCTTCCCTCGGTCTGGCATGGACTGAATAAATATCTTCATTTATAATAATTTCCATAATGACTTACAATGTTGACAGTGAATACTCATTACATTTCCCTCTATACAACCCAGCTAACACAACCTCCTAAAAGCACAGACAACTCCTCTTTTCTATTTTAATTTTTCTCCCAAATAATCTCCCTGTAATTATTAGTGATGACTTATAGTTTATATTATTTAATATTTTTAGCATGCCAACTACACAGTCTAGTCAACATGTCCCAAATTGTAAAAAAATATATTTGTCAGAGCTTCAATACAAGTTATAAATAAAATCCAAATATGTAAACTAAAGAAAGTTCCCACTTGCCTTTCTGTTGGTACTTCAGCTGCAACCCTAAGTAAAAACCTTGCATTCTGCATTGTGTCCACCTCCTCGAAAAACACAATACCAGCAAACAAAAGCAACCTGAATTTTACAATTCTTTTCTATCTTCTTCTGAATTAGTTGTCGTTAGCTGGTGAAAAAATTAAGTTTGTCACTTTTGTTTGTTTGCTTGTTGCAAGGTAGATGAAAAAAACTCCTCTCAACATACTAAGGTTACCTCTCCATCTGAAGAAAACAGACCTAAGGTTTGGTCCATCAAGAATGTCACAGGTGTGGTTTCTCGATGTCAAAAGTGAAGAAATTGCTTATTTCCTATATTTCTGTGTAAGATTTTAAAACGTGTTTTATAATACTTTATATTTAAAAGAATTCAAATGACATTATTAACTGAACTATCCTTTAATCTTTATTTATGTTACTTCTACAAAAAAATGAATAAGGGTAATAAATTGTATCCTAATGGTAAATAGTAATATAAGGAAAAATAATGTGAAATGTCTTCCAAATAATTTCTTTTCTCAAAGATATTTGAAAGTCAGTCACAGATACTGTTTCCCTTAGCAAAGAAGGTACTGGGTACCTTCTGGGTACTGACAGGAGGTAGTTGTCATAAACCCCTAACTTTGGAATGAAGATTAAAGCATTATGATTGTCGCTCAACACAGTAATCACCATATTTTGACTAGACAAAGCACATAATAAATACAGGAAAATTAGAAACACATCTGTTAGATATCTAACAATCAGTGGATCAATAGTTTCAAATTCCTATAACTGTTCCTTATTATCCTTGATCTTTTTTTCTATAAATAACTTCCTATATAAATTCCTCTAAAGAATTGTTTTTCTTTGCTTCGTTGTGTGATAATATGATAATATAATACATAAAGCTAATTAAAATTTGCAGAATAATAACAAATCCTGTGGGAAAGCACCATCAGTAATAAAAGCTAAATCTAGGTCAGTTGATTTTTATTTTTTTTAGTTGCTAGTTATACCTGTAATAACACATTAAGATGCACACACACAAACATATATACATACAAAGAGGTATGTACATGTATATATATATTTGCTTTTTTTTCCTGCATTTTAAAAGGAATTCAATAATATTCATGTTTTCATGAATGGAGACTGGTTCCCCATTTATTTTAATGAAGGTGTTACTAATGAAAATAATTATTTTAGGTTTTCCCCTGTCCAAAAATAAAAATAAATTGTGTAGTAATATAGTCATTTTAAGCGTTATATGAATAGTTACAAAAATAACATATAAGTACCCTATAATATTAAACAATAGAATCAAATAAATTATCAATTAATAATAAATAAATAAATCCCAGCCAAACAACATAACTCACAAACATGGAGTAGAAGGGAAGGAGAAAAACAGCTGGAACAGATATTTTGAAAAGAAGGAAAGGTCAAAAACCTGGATCAACTAACCACTGTTCTCAAACTAAAGGTTAATAGTAAATCCAGTATACACAAATTTTGTCTAGTTTTATAGTGTTAAATTCTCATAGACGTCATGGTAACATGGTTTACATCTCATAATCTAAAGCTTCTAAAAGGCACTGTAGATGTATTTGCTAGGCTGTATGCCGTTTTTTTTTAAAATCCCCTCAAATTACACAAACGTGGGGAAAAGGAAACTTTATGAAAGAAGTCTCATAGATTTTCTAATCTAAGTCACTATATGCTAAAATCTACTTATTTAATGTTACGAGCAAGACAGATTTTGCCATAAATCACTACAACTCTGTTGTCTTTCATGTAATTGTTTCTGACTAAGTCAAAATTTCTCTATCTCAGCCACATGCAGCCTTTTAAGCTTACTTCCTATTGTGCCTTTTTTTCTAATGTTAATCATTACGAATTTGTATAAATATGTGCATTTTTTCGTTATATCATTTTATTTTTTTTACTAGTATTTAGGAAAAAAAACTTGAATAAAAATGTGTAATGAGAAAATTATATAGGTAAGCAATCACTTAGAAAGTGAGTTTTCTGTATATTTTATATCATACATTTAATTTGCTATATTGTTCTGCACAATCATAGCATCAACCAAATATTTATTTATTAGTTGTTTGATATTGTGGCATATTACTTCGCAATGAAATGAAACATTATAGCAGCTTTTACAGAGTGATTAGCAAATGGTCATACTGAAATATAAAATAATAAATTACTTGTTTTCCGAATGTAATCTTAACAGTATTTTTAAGTTATTCTGTTATCAACAAAAGCTATAAAGGTTATAACAAATTTAAATTGCATTCTTAGCATGTATATTTGTATTAATATGAAGTATCTGAAGGATAACGTGAATCTATACACAGCCACTTTTCATGGAAAAATGTAACTATTTTTAAAGTTAGTTATTAAGAGAATTCAGAATTCTATGATTAATGGACACATTTTATATGACAGTACATGATGCTCAGCAAAATTTGCTCTTCATATTTTATAATCTGTGTCCTTTTCCTTGAGACTTAAATAGAGTCGCAAAATAAGAATGGTAGAAGAATAAGATCAAAGATTATAGTAAATGTAAAATTCCTGTGTTTTAATCTTGAAAATATATATATAAAAATAAATTAAATATTTTCAATATTCCAATATTACCATGACATTCTTAATTTAATTTGACTAAAACCATTTTTTCTGGTTTTTTTTCAGGGACAGATACTGGATAGCTTCATTTTTCAGAAAAATTCCTTATTGTGTCAATTATTAGTCTGCAAAAGATGTTAAACATTTGTCATTGCTGTTCATGTCCAGAGCCTGTAAACTTTTACCAGGAATTTCATTAACTTGTATGGTAATTTCTGGACTAGAGTTGCAAGCTCTTAGTTCCTCAATACAAAACGTATTATTAATTTTCAAGAAATGTCCTCTCTTTATGTGATAATTGCATTTAAAAAAGTTTATTTTATTAAGTTGATTCATATAATATTAGCAAATATGGTTTTCTATCAACTGTACCAGCAAGAAATTTGTGTCACATACTTTTAATTTCTTGAAACATGCATGTCTGGCTAAATCAATGGAAATCTACAGGAAGATTTTCACTTGCTGCAATCTATCCAGACATAATGTTTCCAGAAAACAAAGTTAGACAGAATACGGACCTTAGGTTTACAATGATCTTATATTTTTGTTAGACATAAATATATATAACTTTTATTTTTCTATCTCGTCACTTTGTGGAAAAAAACAACCAATTTACCTGCTATGCTATCACATATAATATATTCAACAAAATATAATGCAACTTCATCAGTACGAGTAATATTTTGTAAGAAAATCTCAAATATATTTCAGACTTTTATTTTTCCTTCAAGTTCTTTATATCTCAAAGGTCTAAATTAATATTTTAATATTTTTGAACATTTATTTGTTTCATATCAAATACTTTTGTAACCTAAAAGCAGTATCTTGAATGCACTATAAATAATATGGCATACAAGATAAGCAAAGGGAAATGGGAAAAACTGTGCACTTAAACATATTAAAACATGGAGAAAAGGGACGCTTGTCTTTAAAAGTGACTATAAATTATTTCTCATTTATTAGTAAGCAAAAATTATTTTGGGGGTTTGGGGTTTTTTTCTCTGTCTTATAGTCCCACTCTTTTTTCTTAATCTACAATAGTTACTAATGTTGGGTTTGATACATTTGCTAACTAGATAAGGTTTGTTTAAACCCAGAATCTTGGATGACTTGTAAGCAGTAGACACATTTTTAAACTTGGGTTTTATTTAAATTATTTTGAAAGTAGCTCACATGACTGTTATAATTGGTCATTGGTGTAAGCAAATACACAATTTCATTTGATATAAGTACTTTACCTGAGAATTCAATATGAAGACACTGTGATCATTCATTTATAATTTTTTCCAGTTGTTCTAAATATGTTCACTAATAAAAATGATCTTTTGGATGTAAAGAATATTTATGTGACACCATTAAAATGTGTACTTTATGTATTCTTATGGCTATTTAATACATATAGGCTAACACTATTTGAACTCATGTAAGTGTTCTGAAAGATTATGGTACCCCTGTCATTAGAATCATCAGCTGACTCATTTAGACACCACACCCACCCCCAAAAAATGGGTTACTGGATGGTAATAACCAGTTTAATTCTATATATCAAACAATTAATGATTACTCCAGAGGAAGTAGGAAGTATTTGTTAAAGGATATCTGCTGGCACTAACATAGGAGGATACAGTTTCATATGATATCTTTATTAAGAAGCTGAAATAAACTCAGGGGTTTTTGTTTCTGGAATTTTTTTTCCACTAATCTGTTTAACAAAGTATTCCAGCTTTAGACAGGACTCACATATATCTTTCTGGCTGGGCAATTCACTTCTTAACTGTCTTACTGCGTACAAAACTAATACTCTTACTTGAGATCCTATTCATAGTTTCATAATTATCTTTAAGACATCTCAAGAATAAAAATTCATGAAAACTAAAGAGTTTCTCATTTTTACTCAAACCCACTGAAACCCATATGCATTTAAGTAATAGCAGACTTGAGTAGAGAGTTGAAGAAAGAAAGAACAAAGTATTTTAAATCCAAAAGAAAGTTCTGGTCATACTGACCTTCAAGAATTTGAGTTTAGTTACATGGCTGTAGTGGTATTTTCACAGTGTATTATGGAACAGTCAGTAGCAAACTAATCTTATTTGTGTAGTTTAAAATGTGAACAAACTGGCACATTCACAACTAAACTGACATGATTGATTGCCACATGGTTTAGAATTGGGTACAGCCCAAGTTATGTTTAATCTAATACCATTCCAAGTGATGGGTTTTAAGGAAGATAAACAGGAGTATTTTTTTAACTTAAGAAAGCAGAGAGGAATTTAGCATAATAGAGACATACTAGATAGAAGCTAAAATGGTCAGAAAGGACAAAGAAATATTGTTGAAGATCTAGCTGGGGAAAACCTTGTTGAAATTAACCATGATAACATGAAGGAGGGCAAAAGAAACAGGAAGATACTCCAGTAAATTACAGGTAATTTATTATGAAACAAATGTCTATCTAGCTTAAATAAAGCAATACATTGGACCTTGGCCTCTGCTAGCCTATTGACTATATTTCAGTTTCTCTAGTTCAAAAGCCAAAACCCCCAAAAAAATAATTAAAGGTGAAAACACTTAGAAAGCTTGTTTGCAGTTTTTAGGGGAAAGGAAACTTGTTTCTGATCACCCTTCATATTTTTGGCCATTCATGTAGATCTGAAGAAAACAGTTCCTACTCAGTCTGAAATAGAAACCTCACAATTTCCTACTAAATGGTCTTTTAAGTACCATACAGAAAACATCACAAATGAGATTTGGAACATTTTTCTAACTTTCAGATCAAAATTGTTGGTAAGTTCTGTACACTTACTCTTTTGTTAATTACCTAAATGCAGAATTTCATTATAATGTTAATCCTTTTAATTCTGCGCATAAATACAGCCACATTACGTCTGATGTTCACCACAGATATTTTCTTGATCTTTATAGCATATTCATAATGTGTCCTACATGCCAGCTAGACTCTTCAGGACTTTAAGAGGTTGCCCATTCTTTTACAGACCCTTCAGATGCTATGAATAATTTGACAGTCTACAATGTAGTACCTTTACATCCAGACACTATTTGGCTAACTAATTGTCCCCTGCTAGCAAAGCAGAAATCTTTAGCATTTATATGTTATGGTACAGATATCTTGGATGTCATATAAAATGTCTTATGCTAGGGATTGCACTTACTTCTTGTAACAATACCTTTCCCTCTCTAATTCAGAAAATTCAAGTAAATGATGTATGATCACATCAGTTTTTATCTAACTGGGAAGAATCCCAGTTAAAAGTAGCATACTAACAATTAAGGATAACAATTAACAATTAACTGTAGGGCATATATCCTGTTAGGTGACAATTGCTTCTCTCTTAGCTTATCTTCTACACCTATAAAAAACTTGTGGACTACACATTATGAAGGACATACAGAGTATGTAAAATCGGAATAATAGTTATGATATATCCAAGAATCTACCATTTATTTGTCTCTGTTAGTAGCCAAAGGATCATAATTCCCAGTGTTAATTATTTGGCATAGTATCTGAAGACACAGAAGGGAAATTAATATAAGGGAAAATCAGAAATATATAAACTAAAAAAATAGACCCCAATATTTTGACAAAAAGAAAGAAGACATTTCAGAGGAATGGATCAATTTCCTGGTTAATGATTTCTCTAATTGTTTCTTTGAAATGGGAAAAAGATGGACACCCTTCTATTCATATAAATATGTAAATTAGATAATAGTCTTGCGTTTTGAAGTCAAACATCTGAATGATAAAATATGCTAAACCAGATGTGAGTAAATGCTGTTTGAAAATTCTGACAAGTACTTTATATGACTTTAGTTATGTGCTGTAAATTGTACGGAGAGAGGAAAAAAAAAAGGAGAATTAAACTGTGAATAGTAATAAATAAGAGTACTTATGTTGGATTATGTTATGACTAAATATACCATAAATCTATTACTTACATTGATTGAGCCTTGAATGTCTATTATCATAAATGAGCCCATAAAAAATACTTCACACATTAAGAGGAAATTACTCACTGATTAAACAGTTGCCACACTTTAAGCACCATTTCCTTCACTTAATTCAAACATTTCACAAATACAAATCTGCTATTAGCTTTAGTAGACAAAATGAGTTCTTACACTGAGTTAGCTGTGCAAAGCATTTGCAGAAATGCATAGTTTAGCTTGGGTCCCACTGAAAAATATGCCCAAGTAGGAACACTGTGCTTTCTCTTATCAAAACCTAACTTTTTCTCTTTACAGAAACATAGTATTTAATGAAAAAAAAAGTGGTATTCTCTGTCAATGAAGCAAGTAGTTCAAAAATAATTCCTGTGCTTAACACTTTCAATTGCATTCAGCTAAAAATGCAGCAGAGATACCTGATGATAGAATCGCAGAGTAATTTGGGTTGGAAAGGACTTCAAAAGTCACTTAGTCCTAACCACTGCTCAGAGCAGGGACAATTAAACAAAGATGGTTAATATCTTCCCAGTCAAGGTATGAATATCTCCAAGGATGGGGACTCCACAACTTTTCTGAGCCTCTCTTCCAATATTTGACCACACTCACAATAAAAGCATTTTTCCTTTTCTCGAATAAAAATTCCCAGGTCTCATTCTATGACTTTGCACTTCCAAGGAGAGTCTTGAATCTCTCTTCTCTATAGCCTTCCATTAGGTAGCTTCAGACAGCAACAGGATCTGCACTTAGCCTTCTTATCTTAAGGCCAAACAAATCCAGCTCTTTCAGCCTCTCAAATGTTCTGTGTTCCAAAACTCTACCATTGAGCACTCCCTCCATTTTGGTATTATATATGGACCTGAAAGAGCACTCCATTCCACTGGTGAGGTCATTAATAAAGGTATTGAACAATATTGGTCCCACTACTGTATCACAAGGGACATCAGCAGTAAGCACTTTGTAACACTGATCATAAGACTTCAAGCCTGGCAGTCTGGGAGTGCTGCTAAAAACATTGCATTCAAGGAGTCATGGAAGTTCAACAGGTCATGATTGCTTTTCTGAGGCTAGTACTAAGGGCTTGGGAAGCCTGTATGTTATTTATGTAATCTATAATTTATCTTTAGGAAAGGTAAACTGTATGTAGATCAAGGGGTGGAATGCATTTATCCTGACCAGGAGAACACTGCACCTTTAGGAGCTAGTCAACCACCCAGCAGTTAACTTAAGCCGTCCCAAGACCTTGCTGTGTGGCTGAGCCACTGTGGTCTTCAGGCCTGTATTGTGCTGCACATATTTCCAGACCACAAAATAAACTCAGTTATCTCATTGTAGCAAAAGAATCTCTAGGCATCTCCCACTTGGTATCAGTGATTACACCACTCTTTACACCACTTTCCATTATCTAAAAGTGCAGGAAGAAGCTCTCATGAGAGCATCCTATAGGAGTAAAGTTGTTTTCTTGTAAGAAACTATATATTGGCTGGAATGACTGAAAGGGAGAGCTTCTGTCCATGAACAGGGTCAGCTCTGCACAGTGCACCATAAGCAAATACATCTGGGCTTCATCCTATGCTGCAGAAATATGTGGTGCCCAACAACTGAAGGGATGTAAGATTTGCTCGCCATTTATACTACTCTTCTTATTCAACCTTATTGAAGCCATTATCTTATTAAGCCATTTGTTGTTGGGCCTTTCTTACTGCGATCCAGAAAGAACCCTGCACTGCCTCTTTCTCTCTTTCACCTCACTCACCTCCACCCCAGTGCAGAACACAATCCAACCAGTCTTCCACCCATCTTGTCTACTTATCCAGGATATAATACACCAACTGGCTGTAAGGACACTATGGAAGCCTACAGGAAAGACCTTCCCAAAGTTAAAATATATAGCATCCACTGTCCTTTCTCACCCACAGCACCACCCATCTCATCATAAAAGGTAATCAGGACTTAATGTTGGTAATGTTCTTGCTGTGGATGAAGGAAAATGCTTATGCAGCTGAGGAACTGTTATATGAACAATCACTAAATACAATAATATTACTGCATTCTGAATTCTAAGACATTCACATGAATGACCCTTATTATCTTTGTTCCTTGAAGTTAACATTAAAAATCTCGCTAATGTCTGTGATGTCACCTTTCCATTTTTTTTTTCACCGTAGCTGGTCAGCTTACAACAAAAACACAGAAATGTCTTCTATCTTTTTGATACAAGAGCTGATGCAAGGGAATGTGAATTTCAACTTAGAACCAGTGAAGGGGCTCCATAGCTAAGAATGTAAACAAATTATTTTATAATTTCCATCCCCTGATCTGGTAGTTATGTGCTCCCCATTTATTTCCATGCTGTAACATTTGAATACTCAGGTTTTGTCATAGATATCTACCCATACATTGTCATTTCAAACTGAAGCTTCTCATCTGTGATTTCTTTTTGGAGAAACCGCTGTTTGTGGGAGAGGAACTCCTTTAACTTTATTTTATTTCTTTCTGGTAATAAGTGCTGTCATTATTCTTCTAGAACAATTTCAGTGGACCATATGTCCCAAAAGTTTTAGACAAATGAAAGAAAATTCATATCGTGTATATATATTATTGTGTGAACAATGTGACTATTTTCCTTTCTTCACATTTATGTAGGAAGGAATTGAAAATACGCTATATTCACAGGGATTGAAGTTAAAAATATACATTATTGAAAATGTCTGAATATTTGAAAACATATTTGTTATGAGAGAAAGCTCATAAATATATAGGAATTACAGTTTTCAGGTTCTCTAAACGGCTACAGACATGTGATGAATGTCAAAACTTACAAAGACAATTGCAAGTTCAGCTGAGTTAGTTTCAGTTATAAATCTCATGAAGAATTTAGACATCTAGTGTTGCTCTCTAGAAGTAAGCAGATAATCCAAACAGAATTCCTACAGATTTCACCAATTCCTCAGAAAGAATGACATCTGAAACTAGGACTCTTTTCTGTAAAAAAATTTTCTACTTTTTAATTCTGTCCACATTTTTATATCAGAGGATTAGACAATACTAAAACAAACATACAGAAAAACTAAACCGCCAAACTCAGTCGTCAGTGGTGCCTGTAGCTATATTCTAAGATTGATTATTTTAATGATTGTACTTAATTTCTTATTAAATAATAATAATTTTTATTTAAGGTTCTGAAGGTAGGATTTTTAGAAGTGCACATCAATAAATTAGTAGAGAAATTGTAGTGATTCTGACCACAGACAAAAATTTCTCTCCATATACAGATTTTAATTGTATATGTATATACTTACATATGTACATACGTGTGAATATATGTATGTGTTGACAATACCAGCATGGTATACAGAATAAATTTACAGTAGAAGTAAAAAATGTGGGAAAATAGTTCATTATGAATTCCTGACTATATCTTACCGGTAAAATACATATATTTCTTCTTGGTTTGTGAAAAAATCTGGTAAGCCATCATAAATCATAATTTCTCATTTATACAATGAATACAATACTTTTGCAAAGAAGCCTTAGCAAATCAACAACACAGAATCCCAGTTGTCATATTACAAAGACCTTAGATACTCTTTGAAAGTGTCTAAATGGGGTGTCATACGTTAACGCTATGAAATCTAGGATCACTTTGATGTATTTTTCTGAATGTGAATATTTCTTATTTCTTTTATTCCATATACATTCTGTTACCTTTACTCCAGAAATAAAAGGTCAGTGGCAGGGAGGAGGAAGAAATACATATACAATTTTGTGTGATAAGGTAAAAGACAGAAGCCTAAATCCTATGTATCCAATCATGAGCAACTGTGTTGAAACAAAACATATCTGTAACAATGACAGAATAAAAGCTCCTAGTTTTTACCATTTTACTCCAAATGCACAAAGTAAAAATAATCTGATTGTCCTCTCACTGCTGTAATGCCTTTTCAGTCTTTTCTGTAATAGAAGTTGAACAAAAAGTTTTTCAATTCAAAGTGAAAAATAAACTAAAATACTCCAAACTCTACATATGAATGCCAGATCTTTTCCATAAGGAAATGTGATTTTCTCACTCACAGTTCACATTAAAGTTATTATCAATCAGAACTATATAATGTAGTAAATAATCTACAAAAGTCTTTTAAAAATACTATTTGGTTTCTTGAAAAACAAACGACTATACCCAATGAATAATCCCTAAATATTTTAGATCAGAAAACTTTTCTACATAAGACATGGAAAGACTTGTCAAAGTATTTAAAAATTACACTGTGGAAAGGAATTTTCCAATGTAATTAAAACTAGCTGTGTGGCAAACACACAACCATCAATTATTTGACTCAGTAAAAGCCAAAATAATATATTTTGAAACTTAAAATTTACTGCTTGTATATCAAGCTATGAGTAAACCAGTAAGGAAAATATTTTGTGACATTATCTACTCAAGTAGTCTGTAAATTTTAATCTAATTTTAATCCAGGAGCTAAGGGTGCAGACCAAAATTAAGGAATTAGTTCAGAAAAAAAAATCTGAACAATCTCAATATTTCCTGTTTGTATTTCATTTAGTACTTTAACAATTTCTAGAATCTTTGCTGAAAAGGGAGAAGCCACTAGTTAACTGAGGAGCAGCAAGGCAAGGAAAGGCAATACAAAAAGAGAATTTCCTTATTCAGTTATGAATTATCACAGTATTATGCTGAGAAATCATACACTTGTAACCACCCATTTCCCAGCCTTAGAAATAAGAAAATGTTTTCATTAATGCCATATTCAATAGAAGTAGAAAAAAAATTATTCTTTGTTTTCTTTTGGTTAAAAATTAAGCAATATAAAAATTATTGGTTTAAAGGATACAGTAAAAATCCTAGCTGATGTCAGTAAAGAGACAAGAAGATCAGACATGGTCTTTTTTACTGTAGCTGGCTTCTGGTCCAGTATCTTCTCACATTTATTTAATTAACTTATAATTCAAGTACAAGTTTTAAACAGCCTACAAATTCTTGGTGTCTTGATCTGACTGCAGATGTTTTGTCTGACATTTCTACCTATGCACATTTTTTCTGAAAAAAATTCATTAAATCTTTCACCATATATTTTAGGGCTGTTTTAATTTTCTGTACTGTGAACTATCTTGTCCTAGTTCTGCCATTTAGAGAAGTGAACAACAGACTGGTCTTAAAGGAGATTTTCAGGAGCACTTTAGTTGCTTAAGAACAGAAGACAGTGTGAAAGTTACTTGGACTGAATTCAGGAAAGTACATTTTGAAAAGGACAAGAACCTTCTGTTCTATTTAGTAATTTTGCTTTATAAATATGTCATTATTATGTCTTAAAAAAAAAACTGGAATAAATATAATTAACATAGTTTTACTGATTTCTACAGTCCATGTCACCTCAACTGGCAAGCTGACCCTATTATATTAGGTATTTTTTTATCTTCTCTATTTTTAAAGTATTTTGGAATGACTAAATGGCATTCATCTCAGACTCTGACAGAACTAATGTGGCTGATTTTTAGACTCGATTTTTCACAAAATATTAGATTCATTCTCTGAATTTGAGAAATTGTTTCCATTATTGAAAAGAAAATAGGCTTAGGAACTGATAACCCAGTTGCTTAGGAAGAAAGATTGATATCCTTCCCCTCAGTATGTTTGCATTTTTCACTAAATGTACTTGAAAATAGTTTGAATTTTCACTGAAATTCAAGACATCTATTTTGCTATCCTGTGAAAGAAAACTCCTGTGATAGAAGACTACATGATGACTTCTTTAGGGTTCTTAAAGAGGTTTCAGGCAGAAAAAGCTAAATTTCCAAGTCTAGGATACATACAGTAGATTATGCTAGATTACTGTCAGTGAAGAACAAAGTTGATGTCAAGTAAATATAGCACTAAGAAAGAGACTGATTAAAATTTTCCCCTTAGGCATTCTGGATTCAATACCTTCTCCTGTTTGACAAGATAAGGCATTTAAGGAGGGAAAGTATGGGATTTTTATGACAAAGTGCAACTAAAAGTCATTTATTTGACAACTGTCCTGTTGCATGTATTACTATATGCGTATGCATGACTCCCGGCAGTTAGGTATAATATATTTAATAGAAACGTATTTTTGGCAAAACACACGAGGCATCATTTATCTTGAGGAAGTCCCCATTACCGGTCTGACAGCTTTATAGTTCTGTTGGGAAATTAAGTATAACATCAGGTTACTAAGCAACTCCAAAGCTTTTTTAAAGTACTTCTTGGAACTCACTTGTTTCTCCTAATTGATTTGGTCCACATCATTTTGAACACAAATGGGACATCATGTTTAGAAATATGTTACATAACTACTTTTAGCTAACATGTCTTGCTACCTCTGCATATCTAAATCAAGCACTAGCATATAAATGTCATATTGAAAGCAAATTTTTATCTTCTTCCTGAGTTGCATTGACATTTAATATATATAAATTATTTTGACAGTTCAAGCTAGTCTCTGAAGTTGCCTGCTAACTGTCAGAAAATAACATGAAAGGCTGAGCAGCAATTTCAAGTTTTACATAGAATAAAGTTTTAATTAGTCAATCTGACTTACTTCTTTAGTGAACTTGTGCTATAATACATCAGAATTAACAGAAGATCTGTCTCTGTACATTGTAATCATGTTGATATTTTCTTGAGTCACTGAACCTTTGAGCAAGATAGTGTCTCATAGCATCTCTGAATATCAGTGATAAATATGGTGGCATATCACAATTTATGAAGTGCAAACTTGCCTTTTATTTTTCCTGACTTTTCGCCCCATTATAGTGGTAGTGAATAATAATGAAACACTATAGATATAATGACTTTGCTGCTCTTTCCTCAAGCGAACCTATTTGTTTCTTTTATATCCTTCTTTATTTTTCCAAAATTGTAATACTTTCTAAATGAGTAAATACATACTAACTAGGGAAAAGAAAAAGAGACACAAACAGGATCAACAAAAATATGTTATCTCCTGATATTTTAAACCCTCTGTTTGTTAGGTTGTTTATTATTTTTCTTATTGGTCTCTTTTGTGTCTTCTGCCACCCAGTCTTCCATTTCAACAAATATTTTTGGGGTTTTTTTTACATTTTTTATTGTCGTTAATTTATGTAGAAGATAGCTTTCCTGAAACTATGACTGGGGAAAAAAAAATAATCATTATGTCTTGATGATCACTTAGATATATAATCTTTTTTACTGTGCTCTGTCAATTCTAATACTGAGGGATGCTTAAATGTAAGATGAGCCATTACTGATTTGATTCAGTAAACTAACATAATCTAAGATTATAGGTTTAAATCATACGTTAAGACATAGGACGTATTTTAAACCTGCTGAAATAACATTCTACATTTTATTTTATTTCAATTATTAAACTGTTCTTATCTCAACCCACAGGTTTTACCTTTTTTGAATTTTCCTATCCACCCCACCAGGGCAGGGGAGGAGAGTGAGTGAGGGGCTGCATGGCACATAGGTGCTGGCTGAGATTAAACCGACATTAATATTTTGCATATATTTTATAACTTCTCAGCATCATTCTTAGCAAAAAAATCCCTGTGAAGGTTTGAAAAGGGTATGAGTCATACGTTGTCTGACACTACAAAGTTTGTGCAAAACACTTCCAATAATGTCAGTCCATTCAGACAATGTCAGGGTCCAGAAAGTACACAGCATGCAAGTATTGAAAGGGATCTTTCAACTCAAGGAACTGTGTGTATTTTTCACTTTGAATTTGAAATTTGAATTACTATTTGCTTCAGTAAAATTATTAGAAAATGTAAATATCATACAAACAGAACAGTGATATTTAGGAAATCACAGAATACATAAGTTGTTACAGAGTAAGGGATGTAATACATATAAATTCAGAGCTAAAAAAATTGAAGCATTCTTTAATCCAAGATACCTCTATTATGTTCACTATCGTGTAAACATTTATACCAGACAAGACAGATTGCCAAAGCTAGATATACCAGGAACCCCTTAGTATTCAATAGGCCTTTGAACCATTTGGGACTCTCGCGTGTTCCTGGCATTTAATGAATCACAAAGGCCTACCATGTTACCTTTTGGCCAGATATGCATTCCGGTCCCCTACACTGAGTATCTGTCTTTTAAATACGTCCTTTCTCAGATGTCAGCTGACAGGCTGCTTTTTGTTTGTTTGTTTGTTTTTGGTATTGGTTGTTTTGGTTTTTCTCAAACGCTTATAGCTATGGCAGTCCAGACAATCAGTGAAAAAGATTTGCGCAGATCTGAAAATAACTTGCAGTCCAGCTAGTAAAGAATGAATCACAACAAATAATTCTGTAGAAGGTAGAGTAGATCAAATAGATGGAAGTAACTCCTGATATGTTCAGAGAAGCTACAGCTATCCTCTTATGTTTGTAATTCGACAATGTGGCATGTGGTCTTAGATTAATATAGGAGATACGTGTAGCTTCAGTTTGCAGGTAATAAGAGTGTGGCAAAGAAAAAGATAAGAGGTTAGGAAAGCCTAGCCTTATTTACAATCTTGCCAAATTTGAAATGTGATCATAGACAAGCCACTTAGGATGTAGTGGGATGTTAAAAGGTAATAGGGTCCACAAAAATACAGCAATTCATCTCTCAGGTGTGGTGAACAGATTATCAAAAGAGATCAGTTACCAAAAAAATTAGAGAAAGCTGCTTTTATTTTCTAAGAGTAAGATTTATTACATCTATAACTTCCCAATAACAAACAAGAGCATAGCAGCTAAGGTATTGATCACAATGAACTGCATGGCTCTGCTGAGACATAGTGGGGATGGATAAACTGGGCACTGCCCCACTTCATTTTTTTAGTAGGAATTCCCAGGTGTGCTTACTACAATTCCGAGGTGTGCTTACTACACTAAGCCTTGCATACATTGTAGTCCTACCCACTTGACATATGAGCAAAATCTTCTGTTTACAAAGGCCCACTTTTAAAGAATCAACTTACTAAGACTAAGGTTAGCCCAAATATCTCATTACCATATTAAAACCAAAAAAGTTAACCATCATTCTCAATGTTCTAGAAATCCAATATATAGAAGTAGCACACACACATAAATATATATATAAATAGATATATATATAAAGAACAAACATTTATTGCATAGTTACAGCATATTACTTCCAGGACATGGGCTGTCCACAGGTAGAAAGAGACAAGCTATGAAAAACTCTAAGGTTTCAGGGCATTAAGAATGATGTCAGTTGCTTCTCTTTCAGTGCTTATCCCATGGCTCTGTACTGACATCAAATGATTCAGGGAATGACTGATAAAATCAAATGTACTGTTAGAAGTTTGATTTTAGGATAATTGAAACAAATGAGTTGTTAATAGTTAATTCAAGATATAAGTATAATCTGCTAAGTGCTTTCTTAAGCACTGATAAATCCTTTGTCCAAAAGAGCAACTTTAAAAGGAAGCAGCCCCACAAGATAGATGAGCTGACTGGAAGTGCACCATGAGCACAGCAAAAACTAGGGGAAAGGTAACTCCCACAGGGGGAGATCTTGACCACCGACTTGTTAACCACTGACTCAAGAAATCCCCCCGACCCAAAAAGAAGTTGAGACTGAGTATGCGAACTAATTAGCATGAGAAATGAGAGAATTATTTGACAAATAGGAAAGTGAGTACTAATTAATGAAGGAGTTGGGTAACTTGCAACCAGTGAAAGCTGATGGATTTGTATTCTAAACTATACAAATAGTGTAAAGTTTTGACAGTCAAGGAGCCAGGCATTTGTGGGTTACCACCTAGCTCCCTACTTTGCACAAACTAGAATAGAGGACTAGAAATACCTCGACTCGGTGTTTGAATTGATGCTGCGCACCAGATAATGAGCCTGTGTATGGGATAACAGTACTCACGTGTCTTGCTTAACTAGCACTCCCATTTCCTCTTCACTCAGTGTATGGGACATACTTTTAGCGAATCCCTTCTTTCCTCCATGTATGTTTTTACCTCTAATAATGTGATAAACGCAGTCATGATTCATGTTCAAAAATAGAATGTACTGTGATAAGTGTAATTGTTGTACCCTGTGTAAATCTGGGACCTGTATCGCAGTTGTGGTGAGTGGGCACGTGTGACTCTCCTTTAAGACAATGTGATGGCTTCCCCTTCCCCTGAGGCAATCGCTGCTTGGAAAAGCCCGCCAAAGGAGATATGGAAAGCAAAACCACGCCAGAGAAGGCCCGCCGAAGGAGACAAAGAGCTTAAGATTTGAAAAAGTGCGCCAAAGGAGAGCCAATAGGAGGAAAAGGTGTACCCATGTACATGTACCATGTACCATGTACCAATGGGGAAAGAGCGGGACGAACATCCAACGAGAAGAGATTGGTCAAGATCCAGGCATAAAAGACGCTGCTTTTAGGACTTAGGTGTACGTGTGGTGGAACTAATTGAGTTCTCTGCGCACCCAGCGCTGTTTTTGCTTATTGTTTCTCAACCTAAATTGATTGAACCCAAAATAAAATTTTTTTAATTGTTATAGTTTATATAGTTTATAGTTTATAACAATAAGAAGCCCTCTCCCTTTTCTTCTTGCTTTCACATTTTTCTAATCACTGTCTTGCATCTTCTTAGCTGCTGGGAAAGGGAGGAAAGGGTCAAAATCTTTACCATTACAGGTCAAAAAGAGACCGAAGACCTGACACTGCAATTTTTTCCCTGTGGCACCATGAAAACTCATGGCCTTTAGTTTTTAGGAATACTTTTCTAACTTATCTGTTGTAGTAGCATGGAAGGGGGGAATTGTAGTAGCATAGGGATGTGGCAATGCTGAAGATCACGTGTTGTGACGGAAATGTAGGAACTAAGTAGAAAATCGTCCACGAAGGGGCTGGCTCTGCTACTAGTATATAAGTGCCTGTGTCTTTCAATAAACTGCCATTTTGCCTTCCTCTCTATGAGAGTCTGAGTGCTGATGGTCTGTCAGGTGCTGTGCTGAGGTTTGGACATGTCATGAGCTGCAACAAGTGGTGACCCCAACGTGGTCCTGGGAGGCAGAGCGCTGGACGACGCTGGACCTCCGGAGGGGCAATGAAGCCGAAAAAAGATGTTGATGTTCATTTTGTGGTACGGGTATTGAAAAAATAGGTGAAGGAGGTGTGGGGAAAATCCCCGCAGAAAGATATAACGGAAATCATCCTATGGATGAAAGGCAGAGGGTTGATTGTTAACCCGCAAGATATTATGTGTTGTGAACTGTGGGAAAAAATTTGAACAAGAAATTTGGGAATCTGAGAAAGCGGGCACAACGGTGTGGGGTTCAACCTGGGGTAAGATATGTCATGCTATGAACAAAAAACGTGAAGGGGCTCAAATATGGGCTGCGGCGGGAGCATCTATATTTGGTACGGAGCATCCTCGGCTCCCGGGAATAAATTGGGAAACTCAGGTGGGCACTTCATTAGTGGGGGACTCTAAACCTCCTAGTCCTCCTCCTAGTCCACCGGGTAATTTACTGGACAGCCCACCGTCAGAAAGAAAGGCGGAATGCTATCCGGTAGAAGATAAGAATGCGAAGCAGGATCAAAAGAACTTATACTCGACAGATGACCTGGCAAATTTACTGCGGAGATTAAAAGCTGAGGAATAAGAACCGCAGGAAAGGGATAAAGCAAAAGAAAGTAGTGTGCTGGAGGCTATTAGACAAGGCGAAAACAGATTGTGCAGAATAGACAAAGCAGGGGACAACACCCAAACATGGCGCCGGCGAGAACAGCTGCCGAGTTATTCGGACATGGCAACCCCTCCTTCATCTAGTTCAGATGAAGAGGAGGATTCAAAAAACTGTGATAACGCAGCCAGCAATGAACTACCTGATGCAGACTGGTTGCCTAAATACATCAGCCCAAGGGGGGGAGGAAATTGTAGAATTGTATGGAACAGAGACAGTGGGTTGTTTTGACATTGATGTGCAGTTTTGGCCTTGCTTTGACGATGTGCAACTGAGATCCTGCAGCAAAGAGTTAAATAACTTTAAAGGAGTATGAGAAGAAACTAGGATGAGACAGGAACAAAGGAGGAATGCGATCTCACCTCTAGAAGATAAGGAAACAGCATGAACAGTAGAGAGTAGCTTATAGTGAACAGCGCTAAGGAAAGCATATGAATTTGACTGATCACTCAAACTGTATTCATAAGCAGCTTGCTGAGTTGAGAAAAAATGTACAGGCCAGAAAGACTGAGAATGGGTTAACGGACTGGCTACAGAGTTTTGGAATTACTGGATGGTTAAAAGATTTGTTTCTGCATGGGATAATGGTATTAATTGCCATTGTAATCTTTTTAATGATATTGGGCTGTGTGTGGAATTGCTTTATGAGAATTATGAACAGAATAATAAAAGGGGTCTGGATCGCTCAAAAACAAAAAGGGGGATTTGTGCAATGGCTGGAAGTCAATGGGCATGTTATGAGCAATCCAGACCAAGTAACTTTGTTGTAATAGCAGGCCGAGCAGGCCAAAGGTGTAACAAGCTGCAAGTGTTGTGAAGGACATATGCAAGGCCAAGGGAGACAGAGAAACTGTATTTGCAGAGAGATAAGAGCCTTGGACAGAAAGAAGAGAAAAACCAGGATGCCTGCGCAAAGGGGAAGCAGCGTGTGGGCACCACACCGGGACCAGTCATAGGGGAGATGGAAGCCTGTGAACAAGTAGTTTTAACCTATCACCTTTTACATAACAAAGCCTGTGTAGCGTGTGCATTTTTAGCTGGGAGTATAAATTGGTGTGAGTCTATTAATAAAGTGGCACTAACTCAAAAAAAAAAAAAAAAAAAAAAAGGGAATGAAGGGAATGACCCCAGAGGCACCATTAAAGAAAGCATGTTATGTTTTGAACTTTCTGAAAATCTCTGCCGACCATGCGGTGCCTCCCATTGTGCGATATTTTGTGTCAATTGGTGACAAGCAGCAAAAGCATGAAGGTGTCTTAGTACGCATGGAAGACCCTCGTACCAGGCATTGGTCGGGACCGCATGAATTGTTAACCTGGGGGAGAGGTTATGCTTGTGTTTCTACAGATGAAGGTGATGGATACCTGCTCACTGTGTGTGGTCTAAGCTTAGCGTGCCGGATCATGGGAGCACTGCTGCCGCCAGTCAACCCAACAACTAATGTGTGGCCTCCTTACTGAACCAGTCCTTGTTTAGTGTGCCCTTCCTTGAAACTGACTTGCAGACATTGTTGCAAAAAGGTGAATCTATGCGGGGAATGAAGAATCTTACTGAAAGTCTTGATATTTTCGGTAATTGATTACCTCTGTATAATGTTAACCCAAAAGAAGTTAATATTGTTTGCACTTTGAATGTTGATAGTTGTCTTTATGTAGATGCTAATGTAGTGAAAAGCTATGATGGGACCATGACATGCATAAATCAACACATGAACATGCTGATAAGCATAATGCATTTAAATGCAATATAACTTTGGATGAAGCATGTAATGATGTAGTTGATTTATGGAACTGATGGGAACATATTACAGTGGTTCTTCTCTTATCCGAACTAACAGCAGGGAAAGCATTAAAGAATTAAATCACCTTGTTTCTTAGGCAGTTAAGAATGTGAGTCAAATTTGCCACCATTATATACAAAACAGAACAGCTATTGGCTTTTGTTGTTGGCTCAAGAACATGGCTGTGAAGACTTTGATGGTATGTGCTGCATGGATTTTAGGCACTCCATTGCAGCAACACGTTACCAAAATCTGAGAAAATGTCAGCCATTTTGGCATCAATTCACTCAATTGGCAGTATTGTTTGTTTGCTGTTGCCTTGGTTGCCGTCATGTTGGCAAGGGCCCTGCAGAACATGGCAAACCTGGTACTAGCTGTTCAAAAAACAAAAAGGGGGAATTGTTGGGGTCTGCAGTGGGTCTGAAGACAAGTTAGTTGACTTCAAAGAGCTTAACAAAAACTCAGGGATATCATTTTCAAAAGCTCGAGAAATTGTGGCAATGTGTCCACACTGTCAAACATCACCACTCTGGCAAATGGGAGTCAGCCCACGGGGATTGGCTCCATCAGCGGCTTGGCAAACAGATGTTACAGTCTATGAACCTTTTAAACCTAATTCTAATCTGTTTGTAACTATTGATACCTATAGTGGTGTCTTAGTTGTTACAGCTAAAAGGAGAGCCTGTGCGAAAGAAACGATAACACATTGGCAGACAGCTATGATGTGGCTAGGAAAACCAGATAATATCAAAATGGAAAACCGACCAGATTTTGTGGCCCAATCTGTAAAAGAATGGGCAAATCGTTGGAATATCACTATCACACATGGTATCCCCTACAACACAACAGGTCAGGCGATTGTAGAGCGTGCTCACCGTACATTGAAAGAATCTTTAAATCGCATCACAGAAAAGAAAATACATGTCCCTTTAGATCAACAAGATATCGTCTTAATGAAAGCACTGTATCTCTGGAATCAATTTGATAGGCATCGCACAGATTGTACGCCCATGAGAAAACACTATAATCTTCCCATAACTGACGTAAAAGCAAAAGTGTTAGTGCATTTTCCAGGAACAGATACATGGTTGCCTGGGTGGTCACTTGTAGTTTTTCGTCGGGGATATGCAGCTGTATCTCATCCTGATGAACCAGAGGTTAGGTGGGTCCCTGCAAAATGTATCAAACCTGACCTTAACTGCAATAATAACACATGATTTTAGATTCTTTTACAGGCAAAAGGAGGGATCCGAAGTTTTTAGCACTGCTACTGGTTTTGGTGTCCTTGGTCAATGCTGATCGCCCGTACAATGGGACACTGATACAACTTCAAGAATCGCAAATACTACAATCTATAGTGACTCCGGGTGCTCCCTCCTTCAATGTCATGGTCTGTCAGCTGATGGGCCCAGATCTACTGGACGGTTGGTGAGCCCTGAATTGTGCTAGTAACAGTAGCAGATGGGACACTGGGGGTAGGAATATATATTGGTGCCCAAGTTCAAATCCCAGTAGGAGTTATTATAATTCCCCTGGTTATTTTTATTGTGCCTACTGGGGCTGCAAAACTATTGCCACAGTAGGACCCCGAGTCAACCTGATAGATTTCTTACAGTAACGTGGGGTCCCTTTGGCTGTAAGACCCCTTCTAATACTGATGGTAGGACGGCGTGGCACCGTGGGACTTGTAGGTACCCCTGGATAAACGTCACTAACCCGTCCGATCCAGCTTGGTTTATTAGCAAAACTTGGGGAGTAATGCTTTGGACATCAGGTACTGATAGGGGCACCCTTATTAAGATCATAAAAGAACCCCCACAGTACACCCCTCAACCTCAACCCCTAGGCCCCAACGTAGTAATCTCAGGGCTTCTACCCCCACAGACCCGCGCCTCTAACACAACTCCTGAAGCACTTAAAGGTACAATTTGTGTCCCTCAAAACACTCATACCGAAAGCCCTGACCCTTATCCCCTTTGGTCCATGATGCAGACGATGTATTTGACCTTGAATGAATCTAATCTGAACCTCACTAACCTCTGTTGGTTCTGCTATGACAGCAAACCCCCGTTTTATGAAGGTATTGCTTGGAATGGCACCTATAATTTCTCTACAGCAGATAACCCCGGTTCATGTAAGTGGGAGACGTCTAAGATCGGCCTCACGATGTTAGCGATCAGAGGGGGGAGGGAACCTGTCTGGGCCAGGTGAACAGGAGCTGGGTCTTGTTGTGTGCTTATAACATCTCAACAGTCCTTTAGTGGAAATGTCTGGTTATTCCCAGAGAGGGAGGGTGGTGGATTTGTTCCAGGAAGGGCCTCGTACCGTGTGTATCACTTGAACCTTTTTAATAACATCACTGATTTTTGTATCCAAGTCTTAGTTATGCCAAGGATTCTGTGTCATCTCTTGGAGGACATATATGCACACTGGGAAAAACAACCACCACCTGTCCGGGTCAAGAGGGAGCCGATAATGGCCATGACAGTCGCAACCCTCATGGCACTTGGAATCACCGGAATGGCGACTGGTGTCACCTCCCAAGTTCAACAGCAGAACGGCTGGACCTCCTTGCGTGCAGCAGTTGATGAGGATTTAGAAAGTCTTGAACGATCTATCTCGGCCCTAGAGAAATCCCTATCCTCGTTATCAGAGGTGGTCCTACAGAATAGGCGGGGCCTAGACCTTCTTTTCTTATAACAAGGAGGCCTCTGTGCAGCCCTGCAGGAAGAGTGCTGCTGTATGTGGACTACATGGGCATAGTTAGAGATTCACTAGCGAAATTGTGTGAGGGTTTGTTACAACCTAAACAAGAACGTGAGGCACAGCAAGCATGGTACGAATCCTGGTTTAACCAATCACCCTGGCTAACCACTTTATTATCTAGTCTTGCTGGTCCTCTTCTTATTCTGACGTTGCTTTTAACTTCTGGACCTTGCATTTTTAATAGATTAGTAGCATTTATTAAGTCTCGCTTAGACACAGTAGAGGGATAGTATGTTTTGTTAGCTCACATGACTGACCATCATCACCAATGCACTTAATGTATCTTTGTTAGCATGGAAGAGGGGAATTGTTAGCATGGAAGGGGGAAATTGTAGTAACATGGAAGGGGGGAATTGTAGCAGCATGGAAGGGGGGAATTGTAGTAGCATAGGGATGTGGCAATGCTGAAGATCACGTGTTGTGACGGAAACGTAGGAACTAAGTAGAAAACCGCCCACGAAGGGGCTGGCTCTGCTACTAGTATATAAGTGCCTGTGTCTTTCAATAAACTGCCATTTTGCCTTCCTCTCTATGAGAGTCTGAGTGCTGATGGTCCGTCAGGTGCTTTGGACACGTCATGAGCTGCAACAATCTGTCAGTATATAATACCACAAAGTTAATACCATATAGTCAGCACTGATGACTGCAGTCCTTGGTGATTCCTAGTCATTGAGGTCTGGGTGATTAGGCTTGGAAGCTGTTTGATGGGAGACATCAAAGCCAAAGTGGGTTTGTCTTCTTTCTTCTCCAATTTTCCTTGTTTATGCCTCATGCTTTTATGCTATTGGACTCCATCCCCAAAGGGGGAGTGGGAGGTGGTATCTCATCTGCTTATCTTGTTTTTCTTTTCTCTTGGTAGCCATTCTTCTTTCATATTCATTAGAATGTCCTACCTATTTGCAGTTTGTTGTGTTTATTTTGTTCTTTATCTGGCAATTTTTATTTAATTTTGATGACTTGGTATGCAGTTACACCTTTGATATTTGGTGATCACATTGTTCGCTATTGACATAAGAAGACTATGGCTATTACAGTGTTACAAAGTGCTTATATGCTCTTAATTATACTGTTGCAGTACCCTTACATTCAGGATCACAGCAAGCTAATATTAATGATATCCTGATTGGGACATTTATGGTTTACAGGTGTCACATGCCTATGCTTTATCTACAGATAACATACTAGCAGAGGAATTATTCTAGCCAGAAGATAACTTCCATTTCTTTTTACAGCACATGTCCTACTTAGAAAAGTGTGCTAGTTGAAAAGTTGTTTTCCTGTTCAGCTGAGGGATGTCATTTGAGTATATTTTGCAATGATATAGCAACTTAAATTTCAGTATTGGTTATGGTTATGTTAATGTATTATTTCAGAAAATGCTCAATGTTTTGATCTTGTGAAAATCTCCAACAGAACTAGCTTTCCCCTGAAAAGGATTTGTTTTCATCCTATCCTAGGAGCAATGAATAACTGGATGTTAACTATATTTTGTTCCAATAGTGCTCGCCTAACCCAGACAAGTGGAAAACAGAAGAAAAACAAGTCTGAAGCATGTTTGAAATATGGGAATGTTTCATCTGGACTACATAAACCACAAAGCGATACTATTTTAACTGTATTGAAGAAGACAGAATTACTTGTTTAGCCTTTAGTAGACACTAAACCTGTAGCATGCAGAGGCTATACAACTCAAGATTTGATGCCATTTCATTTAAACATCTGTAATAAAAAGAGGTCAACACATCCCATATAGTTAAATGTGACTGGTGACACACAGGTCTATATTCATAGAAATTCACTGGTATTGTTTTACTGGGCACAGGAAAAGTATGCCTTTGGCTTATGGCAAGTGATAAATCTTTCCAGTAACTACCCTTTCATATAGATATACTGGTGTCTTTATAAGAGTCACCAGATTTTTGAGTTCACAACTGCCCAGATGAGCCACAGGATTGTCCGTCTTTTCCTGAGCATCACTACTTAAGTCAATGAAACCCTCACACTCACTGTCCTAGTTATGCTCCTTCAAACCAAAGCTTTCTGAGTCAATATCATAAACTCTTGACCATCAGAAATTCTTTACACAAGTAGAGATGCTAGGGATTATATGCAGCTGGGGTAGAGAGAACAGAAGCAATGCACAAAAAAAAAAAATGTGTGGAGTGGCTGGATAAGTGGCTGGAGTAGCTGCCACTTTCTAGACTTCTGCATTAGCCCAGAGGAAAGAATTGTACAACATAATTTCCTCCCTAACCAAGAGAGAAATCAAGTTCCAGAGTGTTTCAAGGAGAAATCAAGCCTCCAAATCCAGGGAAACAAGGTGACCAAAGTGAGTTGTCAAAATAACTTCCCTAGGATATTAGTAGTAGACATGTCTTCTTCCACTTCACTCTTGGAGTCCACCTGGGATTATCTTTATACGTTTTTTTAACACAATCTGCTATGTATTCTTTCTTTTCATCAGTTCACAGTCATTTGGTTTTCTGCTCTGTTATCTCTAAACCATTTTCACCTGATTCACAAGGCTGCCTTCCTGGGATCTCCTGCGTCATCCTGTATCTGCACTTTTCCATGTCACTTTTTATTCTAGAGCTGCATACAATCCAGTCTGTACAGAATTGCTTTTGCTATTATGTCATTCCTATAAACTAAAGTTTAACACAAGGCAGTGATTATTTAGCCACTAGGAAATTGCAACCACAGCTAAAACAAGCAAAAATAAGCTCAGTCCAAGACAATCCCAGACTAGTCCTGAGATCCCTGCACTGTCAAGTAAATACAAAATCAGTGGTCTTTTACTAGTAAAGGTAAGGGCTGCAATGAGCTTTCTCTTTAAGGAGTATGGGAGACTCCTGCAGCCCATGGACAAGATCAAGTCAGAGCATATATCCATACTGCAGCATCTGGAGGACCCCATGCCAGGGAAGGTGGACGTTCTCTGAAGGAAGCTGCAGCCTGTGGAGGGAACCCACACAGAACAGACTTTCTTGCAGGATCTGCAGACCAGGGAACACCTATGCTGAAACACATTTATCCTTAAGGACTGCAGCCCATGGGAAGAACCCATATTGGAACAAGGGCAAAGCGTAAAAAGGAAGGAGTAGCAGAGGTGGACTGATCGCTGCCCCCATTCCCCATCTCCCATGAGCTGCTAGTGGGCGAAGAAGAGTCAGGAGTGAAGTTAAGCCTGGAAAGAAGGGTAGGCTAGGGGAATGTGTTTTAGTTTTGGTCTTTGTTTCTCACCATCCAACTCCATTTTAATTGGCAGTAAATTAAGTTAATCTTTCTCAAGTTGAGTCTGTTTTGCCTGTGATAGTAACTGGTGCATGATCTCCCTGTCTTTATCTCAGTCCACGAGCTTATTTTCTCCTCCTGTCCTGTTGAAGAGTGTAAGTGAAAGATTGGCTTTGTAGGCATCCAGCAGCTGGCCAAGGTCAAGCCTCCACAAATTTTAAGCATTACTCAGCAAACCAAAACCAAAGAAAAAAAATAACAGAAAAAACCCCACCTATTACATTTGAAATATCTATAGCATTTATATTATCTATAAGATAATATAAAATGTTATGCAGTATTTATTAAAGACAGGTAAGAATCTTTTTATTTCTTTTGAAAGCATTGTCATATTAAGGGGGAGGTTTTCCCACACACACCCTTTATGTTCAACTAGTCTGTCAATGTTGCCAGACCAGCCTGTCAGAGCTCACTACAGAGACCACTGGACAGCACACTATGTCAAAGGTGATTTGCCTGTCCTATTCAGGGATTCATGGTGACAGATTCACTAGTTAAATCAGTTACTGAAGGTACTGAAAACCCACACAAAATAGATCTCAGCTGAGAATTCTTTATTATACAGATTCATGACAGATTAAGGTTCGAGATTGTTGTTAATAGTACACTGACTGTAAGAACAAGCATGAAATAGTACACACACAAAATCTAATCACTAATCACTATGCTTGCATAGAGTATAGTATGGCTCTTACCCAACAGGTGTCCTTGTGGGGGAGAAGACAGGTCTGTCAATCGATCCCAACAGTTACAATGGAATCTTCCCTAAATCTCCACTTCCTAACTCATTTTTATATTACTTCATTACTTCTAGGTAGGGTTTGAGTGACTAGTCGTATATACTTTTGTTATGGATAGGTATAAAGTAATCTCACTTTTTCTTTAAAGATACAGTCAATAAAAATATAAAGCACATGCTCAGTGAGGGGTGGTCTTAACTTGGAGGCAGGTGGCTTTGAGATGCAGGTGTGCTTTGGTATTACAATGAGATTATAATGAGCAAAGTTCACCCAAGAAAAGTAATTTCACCACAGTTGCTGGCTAACAGCAGACATCTCCCCTTATCTTTCTGGCTCAACAGCTACTATGTGGTTTATCAGTACATGGTCGTATCAAGTTACCCTTCCTGCAAGGAGTACAACTGCTGCACACACAGGTCCCAACCCTCCACCCCCAACTTCCCTCAGCTTCAGTTCCTCTTAACATGTGCTAAGTTTACAGGTTGTATTGCTTGGGGAACTGCTGGAGAGCAGGTTCCTTTCATAGTAACCACATTCAGTCCTGGAAGTAGCAGCTGCAGTTTTACCCTAAAATTTCTTTCATGTTATAATATAACTTCAGTCATTTTTCCACAAGTGTATATCTTTCTGGTACAATAATTTTACTTTCCCTGTCTCAAAATATGATACCTGTATCAAAAAATAAATTTCAAATTGAAAATGATGCAGATATTTTTTTTTTATTATTTTATATAAAACGTTATTCTAGGACTAAAATTGCCATGGTATAATTCAGTTTCACAAATCTTTTGTCAATCCGCTGGCCACAAACTCAGAAGGATTTTTTTCTTTCGATTTCCCTTTTGTAATGGTAAGTAACTGTCATCAGGCTAAAGATAAAGTGAAGAAGATAAAAAAGGGATCTCAGCAATTTTCAGGCTATATGAGATATTATTGTCATCTTCACTAGAAAATTCTGGCAAGTAAAAACGGCATCACTCTTCCACACAGATGAAGAGCAAGATGAAAGTGGTCTTTTCACTTCCATTTAAAATGAGTGGGGTTTGGGGGTTTTTTTTCTTGTTTTGTTTTGGTTTTCCTTTTCTTCTAAGATGAGACAGTCTTTTTTCCCCACTTCAAAGGCTTAAATACATTCTGGATAGAAACAGACAGAAGACTACAACTTGCTTTTTGAACAGTGAATTTTATTTTTTCCTTATCTACAGTGACATTTATAACCCTTACCAAAACCTAAAGCACATCTTTGGCACTTCTGTATCATATTATACATAAGATTTTTAACAATATCACAAAGATGGACTGTACTTCCATCACAGTTTTGCTTTACTGTTAGAAGTTGGAGGGAAAAGCCTGTCATACAAAGAAGTTTTATGAATTATTTTGAGATAGTTTATTAGATGATGACCTCACTCTTATTTATAGAACTTTATATACAGTGCAAGGCCTTTGTATTATGTCAGCCTGAACCCAGTGTATTACATTTCCAGGCACTAGATCAGAAGTTTTTAATATGGGACCACATTTCTCTTTTTTTTTTTTTTTCCTCTCTCTTCCCCCCCTCCCCTCCCTCTCTAAACAATATTCTTCCAGGTTTACAGTGGTTTGTTCTCTGTCCGTTAGTACTTTAGCCATTTTCTTTTAAATTAGTATGCCCGATTGTCTCCTGCTCAATCATTCTGTACCTTATACAGCCTTGGATATTAAAAATCTTCCTGAGCAGCCACTGAGTATGATGTCTACACTGAAATTCCTTTGTCTACTTTGGCAAAGATAGTCTCATAGAACTAACAAATTAGTAAGGCACAACCTTCCTATTCCAACCATCATTTAATCAACTTGTGCTTTTCTAAGGTGGTTTTCCGATCTGGTAGTTTAAAATAGTTCCTAATACTTTCCTGCAAATTGAAGTTAAACTATTTGGTCTTTAATTTCCTGCCATGTCCCTAGGCTTCTTCTTAAATAAGGGTATTCTGTTGTCTTTTCTAATTTCTGTTCCCATTCCCATTAGCATCTCTTAGGAGATGACTGCTTCTGGAATCTTGATCAATGTTCAGAGCCTCTCATACTTAACAAACTCAAGGTTTTAGTTGTGCCTTTCTTAACTTATTATATCTCTCCTATAAATTTGATTTCTCAATTAGTAAAAGTAAATTTCAAAATTTCAAGACTAATTATTTTGCAGATATCTGGGTTTTTTGAATTTTTATTTGAAGGTATTCCTTTTTTTTTTTTTTTTTTTTTTCATGCAATATTCCATAGTCCTTTATTCGTTCTGGAGTTTGTTAAGTATTTTCTATTTTCTTGGCAGTAGATAAGTAGGTTGTAGGCTTTATTTAAGAAATCTGTAAGACAGCTGAAACAGAACAAGGTCTTAAAATGAAAAGATTAGTCAGGGTGAGTTTGGTACAATGCTCTGGATGATGCTCTCTTTGTGTTGAGAAAGGAATGTACTCTGAATAATTAGAAAAGATAAATTGGGCACCTGAAGGAGATCAGGAGACCATCAAGTCAGGAATTTGTTGAACAAAGAAAACTGAAAGGTCTACTCCATCTAGATTCCACCTATTGTGAATGGAATGATTAGGTGTCAAAATCAAATGAGTATGTATGTAAAGATGTGTAACCTCTTGTGAAAACTGTATAAAATACCTAACTTTTCACTGAAAACTTCGGAGCTAGTTTGTCCGGTGCGAATCGGCTAGTTCCCCAACGTTGTACAAAATAAATACTTTTGCTGCTTGAAGACAAAATTCATCTCTGAGCAGTTACTCTGTGCCATTTTGGCATCACAGCAGAGGACACCCAGAAAAATTCCAGATACATACAGTAAACTAGTGAATTATAGCCAAAACCAGATTTGACTATGAAGACATGGGCCTCAGAGCCATCAATCTTCTTGAATTCAGGGACAGACCAGTCACTATATACCCTCAGAAATAACATATAACCACATATTTCCATTTATTACCTTCAATTAACTTTATATCAAGATTAATATAACAATGTTACTATCAGTCTTATTTAACTCCCTGTTTGGGTCTTGGGTCAATTCATATTCAGGGACTCGAAATCATGTGCTTGCATATGCATACTTAACATTTTCTGCATATATTTTGCCAAAAGATCTATTATGCACAACATCTGAGGTGTCATAATTCCTTCAGACTTTTAACTATCCAGCTCGCCCTATGACACATATACAATACACAGACTTCAAGGACATGCCAGGCAGTTGCTTGGTTCAACCAGAATTAAGTGACTCTTTGCAGAATAATGGAATTCAGTACAGACAAGTCCATAACATTATAATGTAGCAGGAAGAGCACTCATTAAGAGAGGTGTGATTTTTCATTCCTGTTCTAAGCAGTATATTTCATTTGTTCTTAGATATTTTGTTCAAATAATATTTTCCCTCCTCTAATCTCAATATTAAAGTGCAAAGTTTTGCAAATTCAGGTTTTACATTCATCATCCTTAGAAAGTGAGCTACTGGTAGGCTCAAGGCTCATCCCTTTTCCTATGCTTCTTCCTCATGGTCAAGTAAGTTTTTCAGTTTTACTTTCCCCTTAAACTAGTGGATACAGAATTCCCCTGGATATGTTGACTTAAAGGTCCTAAATCTGAGGGAATATTTAAATGTAGATCTCCCCTTTCCTCATGACAGCTTTGAAAATTTAAAGAGAAGGCTTTTAGTTCAGGATTCAAGTTTTAGACAAACTCAACAGGTCTTAATGAATTAGACTAAAACCAACGATTGTAGGAACTTTCCATTGGAAGGCAATTCTAGGATTTAGGTCAATGTGAATGGAGAAGCTTTTCAGAGGTTCTGACTTCAGAATTCTTTTTTTTTTTTTTTTTTTTTCAAGCACGCAACATATAGAGTGATATTTCCTACTAGTTCATTGTAAGTATCTTGTCAATTAAACTGGTTTTTTTTTTCAAATCACCCATTTGAGGTTTCTGCTTGGAGTGCTTTAATATATGGTTCATTTGGGAACTAGGTTCCTGAAATTAGGTCTTTCACTGGATATGGTCTCCAATGTACTCATTCCTAGGAACTTTATAATCCAAGACCAAGTCTTAATTAATGGAAGGAACTAATATTTTCTTTTCATGTTGATGTATTTCCAGGTAATCATTCAAGACAGGTCCCTATGACCAAATCCCTTAAAAAGGAAGTGTGTTCTATACATACTTAGTAATTAAAAAAAAAAAAAAGCATGAAAACAATTTTCTTCAATAGTAATTTCCTAAGCTACCTGATAAAATCAGGGTTTGGATAGCACACCTTGCTGTTAAGCCAGTGTGATCACTGTTCATGCAATATTTAGTGACATTTTGAGTACAAATACCAAGATTATTATCTTTTAATATTAAACGTTATACAACTGTTTAAAGTGTCTGTGAAGCATATTCATATGAAATGTTATTGCTGACATTTGGAAAAGGTCAAATGGGATGTCCTTATGCAAAACCATATTAGCAGGATAACAAAATTATTACAATTATTAACAATAATAATTTGATTTGAAAAAGATCAAGTTTGGGAACCTTGTCTCTTTATAAGTTAACACAATTATCCTGCTTAAATTCCATCAAAATTGCGGTCTCTTGAACACACTAATGTCAACGTCGGGCTTCTCTGTGTATTCCATTGAGCATACTTATTTATTTCCTAGCCAGCCACATATTGAAAAAATAAAGCCACAGAATGGAAGATATTGCTATTTTCCTTACACAGCAGATATAATTACTAAGCTCCCTATGCATATAACAAAGGTGAGTTTGTGAAGCCAAGAAAGATACTTGTTTACTAACCTCTGCAGCAGAAGAAACTAACATTCTATAACTAATCTAATTCTGTATTTGAACAGAGGGCTAGATCCTGTGCAGTCATCAGCCTTTTTCCCTAGACAATCAAATTCTTGTCTGTAATCTGAAACTTTGTTTTGCTTAGAAACTTTATTAGCGCTAAACTAATTTTAAATTAAGGTAATAAAAGAATTGGAGAGGAAACTCCAGATACATTAGCTGCAGCTGTCTTCCTTCTTCTTCCCCTCTGAATTTTTGCAAGACAGACATGCATTTATCTTAATTATCTGACACCATCTTCTTGTCATCAAGGGTGAGATTTTATTGAGTTCTGCATGTTCAGCTTCTAAGTATTTGAAGATTACAAAATTCTCTTTTGTTTGGAGATTTAGGTCCTAGAACTGCCTGTTCATAAATCAGAGTACAGCACAGTTTTTAATCTGTAGATAGAAGTAGATTATTTTTGTTTCAGACACAGAAAGTGGTAAATAAAATGTACATTAATTAACAGTCAAGGAACTTGCTTTTTATCTATGTTCATGTAAAAATTACTAACAGAGTAACCTACTATAGTTCAGTCTAAAACAATTTGTAGCCTCTCCTTTCTGTAAAAAAGATACATTTTACAGCTGCTTTATCTCCCACTCAGTAGAATTCCGATTTCATGTCTGATATCATCTATAGAGCAACTTAAATTGTCACTGCTAATGATATCAATGTGCATAGCATAATCTAATGTGGTAGTTCAAGAACTGATACTAGGTATGACACTAATGTTCTTTTATCAATGATCTAGATTGATGATCTAAATATCTTTGATAATAAAATCTGCTGATGACAGAAACTAGGGGGAAAGTAAATAAATAAGAGGGCAGGATAATGCTACCATAAACTTAATATCTTGGCTAAATGGTTTGAATCAAAAAACCTGAACTTCAGTACAGTCAAACGCATATAAGAATTGAGAAGGCAAGTTACATCTGTAAAGTTCTGAGGGAAATTTTAGGGAATAGTAATCTAGATGGTAATACAAGAAGGTATTATCTTGGAAATCCCATAGGTACTCTGTGTAATATAGAACTGATAGCATTGATTACATTAGGTACCTAAAAAGCAGGTAGAAGTAGAGAAAATGATCTATCTACCCTGTACAGCATTGTTATGGCCACTACTATGTAATTACAAAGAGAGAGGGAAGAAGACAAAAATCTTTGAAACCTTTCCCAAACCCTTAAGACAACAAATGGCTGGGACCTGAGTCTTCATCATAATCGTTTTGTTAATGAAGACCAGCAAGAGTTCATGTATGCTAAGGAGAAGAGAAAGATGTATATATCTCCTGGACGACTTGGAAAAAAAGGAAAAATGTTCATAGGGGAAGAATAAGACTGGAGTATCTGAAAGAAAGCTTTTGATCATTCATTCCATTCCCAGATATTCCAAGGATGCATACAAACAGATAATTTTTTTATTTACTTCATATTTCCATGGAGTTCATCTGTTTAACTTCCTGTTTTCTTGGAATGCTAAGGACATCTGCAGTAATATTTATATGCAGCAGCCAAAACCATGAGACAAAACCAGCACTTATTTCAGACATTAATGTAGGAATGCACCATCTATATGTTAAAATGACAGCAACTCAACAGAATTCTACTTTTATTCACAAAATTATACCCTTTTCCAAATGTAATACCAGTTAGATTTTCATTGCTAAAGCCATGAAAATATACAGCTGAGTTTTTTGTAGCCAGCTATATGCCAGTGATTCTGCACCTTCTCCAGAAGTAAAATGTCTCTGAAGTGCAGAAAAGAAAATAAAGCCTGAAATGTAAAGTTCTCTTTAATAATCTGTTAAAACAGTCATTATTTTTATGCCTATTTGTGACTTTTGGGAGGCTGTGTATGTGTATGCCTGTACTTATGTGGTGTTCCAAATAATTGTGCTGGTTTTCCATGTGGGAGGTTTTTTACAATTCTTATTGTTACAAATGGTTCTAATATATTTTTCTTTTACATTGCTCTTACATCCAGCTCAGAAGGTTTGTATAGAAGTGGAAAGGATGCCTCTGGTCAGCTGGCAAGTACTGCAGCTTTCATTACAAACATAAACCAGTGTTTTGACTTTAAAATACTTTCCTTAAAAATGAGCTTAGTCAGCAAACTATCTTCCAAAATCCAAAGATTTGGTATGTTATGAACTGCAAAAAGTATTTTTATACATATTTTACCTGTCATGTGACAATCATTGTAATTTTTTTTCATTTCACAGAAGAAGCATTTATTCCTGTCTTGCGCAAGTTACATATTCAACAATAGATTAAAATCAATAATCCAGTCCAGCCATTTAATACATAAAACTGTGGGGAAATTTTCAGGTAAGAAAAGTTAAAGAGAAAAATATTTTCATATTAAATATCTTGGGAACAATAATTCCATAACCTCAAGATTCAGAGCATGGACAAATCTTGTCTACAGTATCAGGAATGAAAAATAAGCCAGTTTTGCCATAACAGACTAATGCTGTCGTAAGAATCTATGTTAAGTAGTAAATTAAGATTTTGGAATAGTCATTAAAGAACTTTTTGTCCTCTTATTTAAATGGCTCACTGCAGGGATAGGATGCAAATGAGTTTTCTCTTGCAGAACACTTTGCACGAAGATAAAAGACTGTTATTTAAAGTCTGTCCTTGCCTAATAGATTTTCTGCATGCTTGTATACTATTATCTTTTATATTCCTCAAGCTATGTATGCCTTCCCTGAAAAGAGCATACAAGTTTATCTGACTGAATGTGAAACCAACTTCATTGATTTTTTTTCCACAAATATTGTAGATTTTTTCTACACCCCCACCCAATCTATCTGAGGTAATAAATATATTTAAGATAGAGTTCTCAATATCCTCTTTCTCAGAACATTTTTAATTGCCTCATACAAACAAGGGTAGGTTGCAGACAGGTAAAGTACAAAATAAATCATATTATGAGAAACACAAAATATGGAATAAGATGCACAATATGATTCTGCAGAACTGTGATAAAGAGTATCAGCATAGCTTACAGCTATCTTGCACTTACAGTAGTAAGAAAATGGAAATTGTGAATAACATATTCATGCTACATCTGAAAATAATAAAAAAAAATTTCCACACTTCTTTGTTTGCATATACAATATTAGATTTGTGTGTCTGACTGATTTGGTTAAAATTTAAGGGACCACAGTATCTACTTGAAATACGTCAACCCCTTATATATAAACAAATATGATTTTTTTTTTCTCATTCTTTGAGTTTAGAACTTCTAATGCTTGGGACTGTTTCAAATTTCAATTTTATAAAATATTCTTTCCCTCATGGAACATATTAATGGTGTTCTTATCTAGAGAGCTACATTTGTACAGAAAGTATAGGAATTTAGTATGCTAGTGATGTTTTCCTCATTGTTTCACTTGGTTGAATTTGGTCAGAAGTCCTTAAAATTTTCAGAGGTAAGGAGGGAAGCAGACAGCCTAATAAACTCATCTTTGCCTACTTAAGAAACAAACTTTAAAAACTTTCATGTATGTTAACTTAAATCCCATTACCAAATTCTCTTTTGCAGTGATTCAGTAGCCATATGTGATCTTCTGTCTTCTGTGAATATCTGCCACTGATAAAATACTCCTTTGCCTCAGATTCCTCTCTGATTAGTTGAGTCTGTACCTTCTGTCCAGCAAGTGAACTCTAAGTTTCTATCCTCATCTGCACAGAAGTTCTGGGTTCTGCATCTCTGTATTACTTTTGAGTTCGTGAATGTGAGAGTGCAAATTAATTAAATCTGTTAGTGAGTGTGAGATTGTGACTGCATTACAGCAACTGGATTAGAGATTTTGTGAATAAATATAATCTTGTTCTTCCATAAGATTTTACATTGAATTTCATTATGATAATTTTCCTGCAACACAAATTAAATTAAGCAAATTTTGAGAAGCTTTTCATTTTTATTTTTTTTTTGGAAGGGCTTTTATAGTTGGTAGGAAATGGAACTGGTGAAAGGTACAGAAAATAAGCATATTACAACATAACTCTACAGATGACATAACTCTACAGAAAGATTTATAACATCACTCTGTAGATACTAATTTTTATACCATATGAGTTTAAAGTATTATGAAGACAAGGAAAAGGTCAAAGTGTGAATTGTCCAAAGAAAGGTGTCAGGGAAAGACCAATTCTATTTATTGCTTCTGCCTTTCCACGTTGTGGTAAATCAATCTATATACAAAAAGTTGTATATATTTCAGTTCCGGATCAGCCTTTACAATGTTCAATTTACATAATCACAAATCATACCTGCAAATAAAATAAATATTCAAAAATTTACAATAAGACTGAAAGAAAAGTCAGAGTGAGGAAAACAACCTTGATGGCATTGTGGGCTTCCTCTTTCCCAAAAGCATGAGGAATAGTTTAGTAAAATGATTTCATGATGGTAGCACTCAGAATTAAGGTGGAAGAAGAGAAATGGTTACCAGTGTTTAATAGCCTTACCAGTCTTTCACAAGCTTAGTGACTTAGCTCAAATACAGCTTTTCAAAGATGGCTATCATTATTTATGAATGTTATTTTCATGAGGACTTCTTTTATCTCCTCTAAATGGAAGAAAAGCAGCATCCATTTTTGACAGGGTACATGTTGGGGTGGGGTGGGGGCGGTGTAAATAATAAATTGACATTAGCTCCAAAAAAAGGAAGCTCACAAAACTGATTGGAAATCCAACAGTATCAAGCACTACTCGATATTAAGCTTTCTAGAGTAATTTTTTTCTATGGTTAATATAACACAAGTAAGGACATAAATTGTTAACCATATGTGAATTTTTTAGGAAGATCTGGAGAAATGTCCCTAATAATAGAGAGACTGCTTCAGGCAAGCTGCTTGTCACACCTGCACTAAAACATAAACAAGAAAAGATGTTACTAAATATGAAATTATTCTAAACCTCCACAGCAGACACAACAGAAACTTTATAATTGATTGTCAGGCATGTCACAGCAGAAACAATAATCCCAGGTAAATGCATAAGGCTCTTTTTATTATTTTTATAATTATTTTAATAAGACTTTCCAGCAGCAATTTTTAATGTCATTAATCAAGTTTTGAGAAGTTAGTCACTTTTTTTTCGGTCTTCTGCCACAGAAATTTACCCAAGGCATTAAATAATCATCCAGAAACGGACTGTCTACTGCATCTTAATATGAATTAGGAAATGGACAGGAATAATTGAACTAACTCATGAGATAACAAAAATTGTGAGAAAGAACTTCACGCAGCAGAAATGAACATCCGGAACACTCTTTTCATAGCATTCTTCTGGGACAAATATCTGTACATTAGAATCACACACTACGAGTTTGGTTCCTTATTCATATCAAAGTGAATAGGTAGCTTTTTGCAAAATTATAAGCTTAATTAAAATATAATTTAAGGAAGTTCAGAGTTGGAGCATGTTAGAAAGTTTTTGATGTGTTTTCCATAAGAAAATGTTGCTTCAACGTAAGCAAAACGATTTCCAGGATTTTTATTATTTTTATATTTCTTCTTTCAAGCTGATCAGAAAAGAAGTTCTAAGGTTTCCAAAACTATGAACTTTGAAATTATGCAACTAAACAAATACAATTTTCCGGTTGAAATGTTTCATAGCCTTTCCCTTGTGTTATGCTCAAGAAGGCTTACTTTGAAATAAAATAAAAATAAAAAAATTAAAAAAAATCATTTAGACTAGATCTAAATTTCTGTTTGCTTTTGCCTTATACTTAAAACCCCCTCAAGATACATCCTTTTTGTTTTCCTTTGCTTAACTTGATTTTTTTTTTTTTTCAAAGAGAAGAAAGCTTTTTCAAGGCAGTTCTAATCACAATCATAACATAATGGTTTAAATGAATGGATGATGGTACTACAGCAAGGCAGGTGTTTGGAAAGCTGCCTTCTAAAGCACATAAATAACTTGCAGTTCCTTCAGGATTCATGGGGTAGAGAAGTACCAATATTCATACCAATTACTCATTTTCAATGAAACTCATCTTTTCAGCATGACAAAGCAAATTATTGGTTTCTTAAACTGGATAATAAATATACTGTGGAAGCTCTCTGCAGCTCTCACTTGTCTTTGAGGTGTTGCGGCATCTAAACTATGGTATATAATAGATTTTCATTATTAGAAACTGAAAGAAACCTTTTACTCAAGTAAAAATAATTTGGAAGTGTCTCTGAAAAGTTTAATTTTGGCCTGATTCTATTCCTTTAGTGATGCAGGTATGTTCTGTTTCGGTGTCTTAGAAGTGATAAAATTATCTTTCTGAGTTTTTCTGAACCACTGGTATATACTTTCTTTCCATACTTTATATGGGTAGTAGCTATCAGGTCAGAACAGAAATCAGGGCTAGTATTTTGAGATTTTTGTTTGTTCTTTCTCACTACATTCTGGAAGCCATATAAAAGCAAAAAACCAAGAAAAATCCTTAGTCAACAGGGAAAAAAAAAAGCTATTGGAAATGTGAATAAGATGGAGATCAGAAATCCTTCTCAGCATCTGAAAATAAACCCCAATATATATCCTGGATTTGAAAGAGGCGATGAGTCATTTTCTTTTTGAATCAAAAATACATTGCAAGATTTGTTTAAGGAGTGTTTACATATATTAATTTTTGTATTATTACAACAGTTTTTATACAGGCCTTGGGTTTTTTTACAAGTTTGCTATCTTTATCTTGCAGTTTTACCTACAAGAATCAGTAAAAAAAGATATTTTACCATAATAATATAGACTGAAATTGAATGATCAGGATGATTTCTCTCTGCACATTTCATCCTTATGAAGTAGAGGATATTTGTGGCAATGTAATTTATTAAATTATTTCTTAAAAAAAAAATTTTTGCTCCATTTTGCAATTTTTAAAAAACAAGGTAAAAAAGGTGAAAGCATTTTTTAAAACCAGTAAAATTAGTGCTTGACTGTGTAAACAAGAATCTTTTTTCAGTAACATTCCTTATGAAATTATAAGTAAATTTGTAGTATTATCTGTGTAAAACTCTTTGCACTAAGAAAGTATTAAAGCACAGTCTATACAATTTCACTAAGGACTATCAACAGTTATAGTTTTACTAATATTTTGACAATGTACAACTGACTGACTTTTTGATCTTTCAACCTTTTCGATTATTTCTTACTTTATGCTTTTGATGGCTTCAATTTCATTTTGTTTCTCAGTGATCTTAGTTCACATAAATCATGTTGTTGTAAATAGTGTTACGTGTTTGTTGCTTAGCTAACAATTATTAAAGGAAATAAGAACTTTCATAGAAAAAAAAAGACAAAGTTCCTTAACACAGAGGATTTATTTATATGTAATAACTGAGTACTGTCAACTTGTGCCTAGTTAATGGAGATTTGCAGCTTAGTAAAAGGCAAAATACTAGACTGCCCATAGTGCCTGTCCCTGTGCCACACATGAAACTAGATGAAAGTAAATAGTACATTTCATTCACCTTTAAATTGAAATCATTTCATGCTTAAATTGTACTAATTTTGGCAATATCCATTTATGACTTTCACATAGTGATATGTATTTCTGACAACCTCTCAGATTACTTCACAAAATGAGGCAGTCCTAACGTAGCTCCAGAGAACACACAGTCAATATTATAAAATCAGCACGTTGGTTACTCGAAATGTTGTATATTAGAAGCTAAAGATCATCAATATAAATATACACAGCTGTGGGCATAAGATCTCTGTGCAACCTATACACACTGCCCAGTAACAGCAAGTAAATTTTGTGAGATCTCTGGCCATGACACAAACAGGTACTTGCTTGAAGTCTGTTGTGTGCAGACTTTAGTACAGTAATGCATTAGGGCCAAATGAAGTGTAGTATATGCCTACAGGATTCAAAACAAAACACTGACTTTCAGACAGATGTATCCTACATTTTGAAATGATCCAACTTATTTCTCTTTTGTGCTACATTAAAAAAAAAATGACAAAAGCTATAACTCCTTGTTAGTAAAACCTGAGAGAGTAATATCAGTCCATCACGCTTTTTTTCTGAATCTTTTATAGCTGGTGTTATATGTATATTTTCAAATTTGAAATAGAAAAAAATATTTTTGTATGTTCAGTGTTATTTGGTCAGATAGATTATTCAGTCAAAAGACTGACATTACAGGAGGTCTGCAAGTCTTGTTCCTCAGCAAATTATATTTCTCTAGAGTCTTAATAACTCCTTTTTTTTTTTTTTTATGATGTTGAGTATGGGTTTAAATTTCTTCACAGAAATAAGTTTTAAACTGAAAGAAAACAAAAGCCTTAAAAAAATAAACTCTCCCAAATTGAAAATCTTCAGAACATCTACCATAACTAATGTTTCTCTTCAGTCTGTGCTCCAAGAGCGGATAGTAACTGCAGTAACTTCAGCTGAGTGAAGTGTATTTTTAATTGAAGGTAAGTGGTGTCATGATGATGTTGCCAGGAAGGCTCTGAATTCAGTTAGACTGCACTGGCAACTCAGCCTCTTGTGTGTGTATATTGAATTTACGGGTGTTTATAGGTCCTTCTTCATTCACTAAATGTATGCACCTGAACCTATCTACTGTTTTTTAATGGGATTTGCTAATTGTATAAAAGATAAGCTCAAAAGTATCCATTCAGCATAGCAAAATTACACATTTAGATTTCTTTTAAATTACTTCCCTAAGAGGATTTAAGTCATAGTATTCAAGCTCTTAAAAAGAGATCCTTATCTCATTTAGGGTGCAAGTTTATATTTTGGCTATAATAGGGGCAAGAACAGAGAAGCTACAGGTTTCCAGATGGAATACGTAAAACAAAACATTCAGGTTAGAAAGCGCCTGAAGCCTAGATGAAAAAGTTGCCACGAAGGGGCCATCAGAGTATGTGTATACTTGAAACCCTATAAAACTTGTTATTTATAAAACAAATCTGAGTGGATATCTTTAATTAAAGATAAATAAACTTAATAAATAAAAGAAATATAAATTTAACACCATTAGAAAATCACCAAGCTCTTAGCAATATAAGGTATTGGTTCCAAAACTGAACAGATATATTTTCTAGTTGATTTGGGGAAAATAAAGAACTAGTGTTATAAAACTTGGGTTATTTTTTGCTCACATCATCAAAAGGTAATAAGTCAATTGCAAAGAGGGGATTCTACTAGAAAATACTATTCAAATTGTTTTGATTCTGACCTCAGAAGAAAAAGATCAGCAACTTTGCAACAAAGAGTGAAAGCTAAGCACTACCAAAATCAGTGGCATTAACTATGGTTCTGATTTTTAATGGATTTATTAATTTTTGTTGCTATTAATGTCATAATGGGAAATGCACCCTTTGTCTATTTTGTCCTATATATAGTTTTCAAATATCATGAACAAGAAAATAAGCTCCTTGATTTATCGCAATTCCATTTTGAATTATGTGGTCAGTTCTAATTTACTGAATTACTTCAGCTGAAAAAAAAAGTGATGAGAATTCAACTTTTAACATCAGTCAGTATTACACAAGCTCGGTACACACTTGTACATGTCCAAACATACATAAACTGTTCAGGCTGTGTAAAGGGATGAATTTGGGTTAATTAACATTGATAATATACAGCTGTGGGCTGGCTTCAGGGGCGGCTGGTTGGTCGATGTAGATAAGGTGCAGCTGTGGCTGGTTCTGTTAAGTGGTTAAGAGCCAATGAAGACAGAGCAGCTGAGGAAGAAGCAAAAGAAGAGAGAATGCACATCCTGGATGAGGTGAGGAGAAGGCAGCAGAGGGACTGTATGAAGGGTATGCTGGTATGAGATGGTAAAAAACTTTGTTGCAACTTGACAGTTTGGAGAGTGCTGCAACAAGGCTGTGATTCTATTACATGCTTTATTCCCAATTTCTATGTATGAACTTGTGAGAAGAAATATGTTGATTTCAGTGTTCCCTGTAGAAAATAGTTTTTTTCTTAATGAAAAAGAAAAAATATCTCAAAATTTGAAATACATGTATATAAAAATCAGATTAGACAGAAGATAAATGCCATTTATTTAAAGAAGTCTTTCTTGCTAAACTAAATCAACTTATGTATATAATACACTCATATTTTCCCTTGTTTAATTTCAACTAGAAATTAGAATGTTCTGTTAGATTCTTGCTTATCAGCTCTTACTTGTGCAGGGTTATAATTTGACTTGAATGTTTTATGAATGGAAGTATTTCTATACATGCACTTACTGTTGAAAAATCAGAATTATTACCACTTTTATCATTCCTGAGCATTATCATCAGTTAAATCTCATGCTTGTTTATCTCTTGCACATACATGAAAACTCTCGCCTCCTTCTCCCATAATCACAATCACATAGTCTGAAATTATAAGTGTGAGAAATACTGGTATCTATGTGGACTAACTCCACACATCTCAAAAACAAAGAAGGAGAAAAAGACTACAGCAGTAGTGAATATTGGAAGTGACTTTTTGGCCTAGCTAGTATTATACTCTCAACCAGCAACACTTAGATCCTTGATCTGGATTTTCTTTTTCTCTGACAGTTAGTGATGATTCTTTGGTCACTGTTTTCTTTCCCCTTTTTTAATTAATTCATGATTAGGGTATCATTATCCACTAATGGAGTCCCTATACATAACAGGGTGGTGAAGAATTAATCTGTTGTGTGTTTGTTAGTTAAATTACTGGGACTTTCTAACTAACCAGGCCCATAGCACTTAAAGATAGATCCCAACAAAGAATGGTAACATCTTGGAATGTTACCAAACTCTCTTGAAAGAGTATATATTATCCCAGTTATATTTTGCTTTTATCTTTTCTAACAGCCTAGACCAGTTTCCCTAATTTTTTGCACAGAATCGGTGATGGTTAAGATAGTAGTAATATTTTCTAGCCAAGAAGAGTCTGGCTACTACAGCCTTCATGTACTGATTTTCTGTGTAACAGTGACTAAGATAATATCATTTAAAATTGATGCTTCTGACACAGCAGACCTAGATTTGCTCTGTTTTCTGCATAATTTCTTACATTTTTACCATAATCTTTGTAAAACTTTATTTGACCTCAGCATGTAAAATTCCAAGAAAAAAATTAGAGGGAATGTCAAAAAAACTTCAGCTGTGAGAAGTGGGGTGTTGAAACAAAGTTTTGGTCCAAGTTATCAAATCTTTGATTAGAAGTTTTCAAGAATATAACTGAAATATCATGACCATGCCTCAGTGAAAAGGTGAATTAGAGGGTCTCGAGATCCTCTTCAACCTTTCACTCTGTGTGTATTTGTGCCATAGATCAAACAGATTTTTATCTCTAGTTTTCTTTCTGTGGTTGGCACTGCAAAGGCACTCTGACAATACGTCTTCAGAGAAACTTGCAGTCATTTTCAGGGAGAAGCAGAGGGAGATTTGTTCCTTAGTGGCAAGTTAACTGAAAGCAAGGGTGAGGCCAGCACAGGCTGCGGCCTTGCCAATGAGGCACAACCCCACAGGGTCTGGTCATGGTGGGTAGAGCCATCTGCTGGTTATAGGGTCCCTCAGCAGACTCTGGCAAGGCAAAGTGAGAAACCAGGCCTGGGGCCCACCCAGGGCACCTGGACAGTCAGGAGCAGCAGAAGGCAGGACTAGAGGCAAGGCTGGAGGTCCGAGATCCATCCAGAGAGCAAGACTAGAGGCAGGACTATGGTGTCACTAGGAAAAGCCACAGCGGGGTCCTGGGCCCACAGGCAGGATGGAGCCTAGGGAGGGATAGTCAGGCCTGGTGATGCTCTCAGGACCCTGAAAAGCATGAGCATCACTGTCACTTATTTTCTTTGTATGTACATATGTGTCTATATATATACACTCCTTTCAGTCATTTCCAAATTATGTGGTATTTGCCACCATCAAAACCAAGATACTAGTTTAGGTGGGATGGCCTAAGGCTCCCGTAGCATAGTACCTGGTCTGATCTTCAGTATTGACATTTTACAGTGTTATACTCTCATTGTAGTGAAGCAGTTAATCTCTGTATCACTTTTTTTAAAAAAAAATAAAATCACAGTTCACTTTATTAGGAAGCTACATCATGTTAAGTAATATTATATTATGTTATGCTATATTATATTAATTATGGCTATTCTATTACATTATACTGTATTACATTATATTAAATTTTATTACATTATATATGCCATCACATGGCCATATTTTGCCAGTCTGTGTAATTTAATTGTATATATTTATCTGTTAGAAACACATGATTCAATGTGACAAAGAAAAATAAAAAAATAACAGGGCTGAAATTTGTGGGTATTAATGCAGATTTAATTCTAATTCCAAAAGTTTTGCATAATCTTTCAAACTTTTTTGTATCAAATGGAAGCACACTCAAGTTCACAGTACTTCAGAGTATAATGGTGTAACTCAATATATACGTTCATACATCAGGGAAATAGAAATTGCTGTGATGGGAATACTTATGAGACAAATTCAGCAAGTTGTAAACTCCTTTTAAAGAAAAGGAAAACAAAAACAACCAACAAACCCAAACACAGAAGGAAACCCTAACTTCACTCCTTAACAGCATATTTCATGCTAAAGGTTAGTTCTTAAACAATATTAATACAGAAAGCTGGTATTTTTACTATTTATACCCTAAATCAGCTGTGAACATACAATATCATGATGTTACTACTGTACAGTTGGTGCAGACAACTATGGTTCTTTATGGCCTTACTGACATGGGTCAAAGTGATCAAGTTTCAAAGCTCCCTGTCAGAAGCTGGACCAAAACCAGGCTTGTCGTCTTCTTACCCTATCTTGCCTATTTGTGCTTGAAATTTTTGTTATTTGCTGTCCTCGCATCCTTTTGCAACTCATCTGCTCCCAGTACTATTTATCTTTCACATTCATCCTTTTTGTAAATTTTGCAGTTCCTTGTGCTTATCTTGCCCTTGCCTAGTAATTTCTTCTCATATTTGTATGCCTCGTGCTATACACACAACTTATTTCTCTTTTGTTGGTCACATTGATCACATACTTACAGCCAGAGCTTATGCATTATATCTGGTGTGCCATCACAGTGTTACAAAATGCTTACATACGTTCATTGGTTACATTATTTCAGTATGCTTATATTTGAGTTTAAAGAAAGCTAATATTAATTACATAGTGATTAACACATTTTAATGTATAGGCATCACAGGCTTCTGTTTGACTACAATGCTTTAGTATCATAAGTTACTTAAAACATAGTATCATACATTTATTTCTACAAGGAACAGAGCATGCAAGAAAATATTACTGACTCCATAATGTTATGCAAAGTGCAGTTACAGACATGACGTCAATGAAAACAGTACAGAAATAGCTAGAGTAGGTATGCACAAGGCATACAAATCAGGATCAATGTTATGAAAATTCTTGGTGAATTAATGCTTTTTTCCAGGAGTAATCCCTTCCAATGTGATTGAAATAAAGTGGTTTTTCTTGTTTGCTGTTGTGGATATCTGGAGAAACAAAACTAAGTTTTACTCAACAAGATTCTATGCCTGTATTGATTTCTTGCAACAGTGTAAGTAAAGTTTCACTGTGAACTGTATCACATGTGTCTGAATGTTCTTTCTTTAAAAACATATGCAAAATTAGAAAGAAAAATAAAAAGGATGACTTGGTTTTGCAGCAACAATTTGGAAATTCAGCATTAAAAAGTCAGAATCCTTAAACCCTTATTTCTGTCTTTACAGAGACATGGCTGAGGGTAGCAATGAGAAGAGACCAGACTTTATCCTGAATAGTTTCCTGAGAAGACAATTTGCAGGGCATTGTCTACTCTAACTTTCATATTGTCATAGCTCAGAGCTGTGATTTTAGTCTATGAGATCTTGGTTAAGACTGGCAAGAGGGGAAATTGTATGTCATAGTTATCAAACTCTGAAAACCAAATTGAATAGGTTAACTGAAACTTCATCTTAACTTTTTACTTAGAAAAAATCAGATTAATCCCTGGAATATGTGGCTTTCCAAGAGCGTATTTTGACTGAAACTAAACTACTGATGTCCAAAAGGCAAAAATTACATACAATTACATCATTCCTTTGTGTCCTTAAAATCAAGCATCTCCAATGTTATAATTCTAAAATACATACATAAAATATTAACTTCAAGCTAGATGTATTCACTGAATTCAAAGTGTAAGAAGAGCCAGGGGCACATGAAAGCCCTTTTAAAATACCTGGGAACATCCCTAGAGAAAAGAAGCTACTGAGAAGCTGAATTGTCTTCAAAACTGTTGTTTTAAACAACACCAAAAAATCTCACAAGAAACACAACTTTTACAGAATTCCTTTTCTTTAAGGTACAGAAGGCTGTCCTATTTAATTTCCTAAGCATTTAAGTGATGGTCTTCTACCTGTCCTCAATGAGGTTGACCTTCTTAGACTCTGAAAATGACCTTATAATAGAATGGCTTACAATAAAGTGAAAACCCAAAGTAATCTTCAAGCATTTGTCTCTTATCTGGGAAGACAGATTAAATTTATAACTTAACATTTTTCTTTAACCTGCAATAAAATATTTTCTTATACTTAGATTTAATTTGTTTAAGCAAGCATGATGTGTATGGGCTCAAGGGAGAGGGATTTTTTGCAGACATGTCAAATATTTAGATGCTATTAGAAACTGAGTAGGTATCTATTAAATAAATGGCTGTAAAGACACACCATGGTTCACATTTTTAAGGATATTTTGTTTACAGACATTCTTTTGAAAGACCTCTGTACTATCTGTTGCATTCATATAAACTAAAAAATTCTTTCAAGTTAATATTTAAGACAAGCAAATTACCTACCTTAGACACCATTTACAGTAAGAACATCTACTTGACATATCAGCAGTTAAGAAAAAGAGGTCACTTATTTGAAACTGCACCTTGTAGGCTCTCAATTCTCATTTTAATTGTACCCCTTGTTTTTTATGTTGGAATTTTCCGCTTCAGAGATCACTTCTCTTTCTTTTGTTGACAAGTCCAAATTCTTTTTTCACTCTCCAAACTTTCAGCATGAGATAGAAATATTCCTACTTGGAGACGTTTTAGTAGCAATTTATGCCTACTTTCCTGTACAGCCAACAAAGACAATTTTACCCTTTTTTTAATACTCTGCAATTATACTTAGATGTAAAAGTAACAACAATAATCAAGGCTGAAGTGAGCAGCCCATGTTGATGGTAAAGAAATGCAAAAGGATATGTGTCTCTGACATCATGTTTAGTGTATTTATTGTAATAGGCAAATGTGCTTCTGCCTACATCATGCACTTCTTGTGAAAGGCCTTCTACACATGGAAAAGTTCACTGTCCCGGGCTGCCTGGGATCAAGATTGCTAAGGGAGCTGTAGCAAAGCAGTAGTGCATGTATTCAAATCTTTTATCATTTTTTAGGAACAAACAAACAAACAAAACCCACAGTACTTACAAGTAACAAAATGAAAAAAAATTCATAGTTCACTCAGAACTCAGACCAGTGTGCTACCAAGTACTGCAGACAACCCATATTTAAAAAAAAAAAAAAAAAAACAACAAAAAACAAAAAACCAAACCAAAACAAACAAAAAACAAACAAAAGAACCTGGGGGGGGGGGTGTGTGTATTAGGTCTGCTTTTAAGAACTTTTAAAATTAACCTCTCTACCCCTAAGATCTGGCTAGCACAGTTTAACCTTACAATTATCTGTTGTTTTGGTTGATACTGTTATGTTTTGGAATCCTTACAATTATATATAGTAATCTTTCTGTTCCTGATATTGTTGCAGTTTTAGGACTAACATCCAGGGAAACTTCCAGGGTTCTGATGGCTATACTTCATACCATGGGAAAAAGTTGCAGACCTTATTTCTTGCATAGATAGTAATCATGCCTTTTGCAATACTTGTGCAATTAGATGACCACAACATATTTTAATAGATACATAATAATATTTATGTGGAGGAAAAAAATATTTATACATATATATATGTGTGTGTGTGTGTGTGGTATATATACACACATACATATATGTAAATAATTCACTGGAACTATGAGACCCAATAGAAATGGTTAAAATTTCAAATATTGAAACCTATGAAAATATTGACTATCTCATAGGTTCTTTTTAAGTAAGGACATAAATATAGTATATAGTATTATTTCAATGTTTCTTAATTTATTTAAACTCTGTTTTGCCAATTAGTCTAATTTTATCCATTTAAGCTATTTTTTCACAACAAAATAGCAAATATATGACCAAAGCATATGGCAAATTATTTTTACAATTAAAAACATAATAAAATTAAGCTGTTTGTTAACATCTGATAATAAATCTCTGAGAAATCGGGACACTTATACTTTTTGTGTATTAAAAGGAGTACAGACATGCAAAATTCTGGTTAGTGAGATTTTCCTACATAGTACATGCATTTAGGTATGTGAATATATAAATTCCTTGAAACTGAGTAGCTAGCCATTGACAGTCAATTCTACCTTTCTGTTTAGGCTGGTGTATTGCTTTAAACACTTCAACAAACTGCATAATGAAGGATTTAGTCTCAGTAATGAGTGTCATGATCCCAAAACCAAATGTGTTACAACGGTTTAGAGCAGTGATATAGGGATTGTTGATTATTTATTTTTTTTTAATACAGAATACACACAGAGTCTAGCCTGTTTAAGGTTCTCTATCTGGCTGAGATGCAGTATGCATGGCCCATTTTATGGGGCCTGCTGTGACTTTGCATTATGTTTCAAAATAATACGTTCTTCAAGAGGAGCAAATGCCTTATAGTATAGTAATTGATTGCAAGCAGCTGCTTTTGAGCACTCAGGAACATCTTTATTTTAGGATTGTTGCTTTTTTAATAGCTTTACACTTTTTTATAGCAGGTCCCATTATTCTTTGGCGGGATTATTTCAGAGGCCTCTGCTAACAGTAGGGGAGGAGCTATAAAAGTGAAAAGAAATAATCATTTTTTCTACTGAGAGTGTCCTATTCAAGTTGTTAAATTTAACTTCTACTTTCCTGTATAGATATAGATAGCTGCCATTAGCTAAACTCCAATGGATGGACAGAAGCTGTTTAACGGCAGAAAACTGCTTCTGCAATTTTCATTATGAACAACATAAAATACAATACATAATTAAAATCTAAAAGGCATGTACATTAAGTAGGAAGTTACATCTTTAGTGAGCACTCAGGAGCCAAGAAAGAAGGGTCAGCACTTCTGTGAACTGCTTAAGCATCGCTCAGTCTCAATTTCTTTCATATTATCCTAGAAACCTTAAATTTTTCTTAAATGTCCTTGGGTCTTAAAATAAGTATAAGCACAGATACACTCATATGTGCATCACATTACTGAGTTCAAAGCTTCCTTATATTACAATATGGCCTTTTCTGAAACGTTTTATGAACTCATTGCAGTATTATCAAATAATCTCTTGATCATTAAAACATGCATTCTCATGAGGAGGAAAAATTTTAATCATTTCACACTTTTCACTGGTTAAATGCTTTAAACATTTTTAGCATCTTTAATTGTCTAAAAAGATTTTTTAAAGCATTCCTGAGATTTAAATTTACCAATGGTGTATTGACGTGCAGAATTAGACTCTATAACTCGAAAGTTATAAAGTAGGTATGTTTACTGCGCGCAGATGCACGGGGGATCGCTCCTCCACAAGCGTGTATACCCGAAGTGACGAACCATCTCACATTTATACAATGAAACAAATGAATATTCAATTAACGCCTATACATATTCGTTACCTAAACCCCGCTTCGTATGTTAATTAGCTTATCAGTCCGTTTCCTGGAATGTGGTGGTCTTGCAGGTTTGTAGGTGATTCATGTTCTTGTGACCATCCGATCTTCTTCAGCAAGAAAAGGTGATTCATGTCCTTGTGACCATCCAATCTTCTCCAGCAAGGAGACTTAGCACTCCCTCCCTCTAGATAGCATTGGAATGTCTCTCATCCTTTTCTCATTCTTTTTTAAATAGCCCCTTTGTTAGAGGAAGAAGGGCAGGCGTCTCCTCCAAACTGTAGTCTCCTCGAAGCTGTGTGCCTATGTGACCATACACCGCACCCATGACTAGTCACCATACCCACATTCCTCGAGCAGACACATACAATCACAATCGATGTCCATTGTCCCCATTTCACACTATTTCTCCATATCAGTATGAGGTCAGTTTTGAAACAGTCCATACTGTTTCCCTCATGCTTTAGGTAATATGCCTATAGAAGGTAGAAGGAGATTTAACCATCACAGAAAAATAAAAACCAAAATAGCCAACCAGTCATGATGAGCAGGTGTTAAATTCTCAATTTATCAAGTAGACACACACTGTAATCCCATCCTTTCTGGAAGGAAAGCCCTTTACTCATAGTGGCAACAATTTCGGATGGGTCTGTTCACATAAATAAAAGAACAAATAGGGCTTTGAGTAGGGAGGAAACAGGAGGAAACAGGACTTTTTCCTCAGTTTATTTCTTAAAAGGGAGCCTAGAGCACTACTGCTTTATTTATGAGGTTTTATCTGATGAGGGACATCAGAAGAGGAAGAGGTGTGTTTCCTAGGCAAGGGAGATCATCGTACTCACAGTGATTCCTACAGTTTATGTTCTCACATCACATGGAACAGCCATAGCTGGAGGGTTAAGCAGCCTCACACCACCTTCTTTTATTCAAATTCTGCTGGGAAATTTCTGTAATCTGATCAGGTTTGGGCATTTACTACATGCCAAGCCAAGTAGCCTAGGGCAGAACTGAAGCACTTCTAGGCAAATTCAGAAAAGGAGCTTAAGGTGCTATGAAAATTTGATACAGAAATTTCAGCTTCCTACATCTAAGTGCAGAATATTCAGGGGAGGAAAGTTTTGAAGATCTGTGTTTTGGATTGAGGCATATTTTTCAAAATTCCATTTAAATGGTTTTCTTGTCTGTCCACTGGTCTTTCTAGATCATTTCTGCAGCTTTACCATTCTGAGCACAAAGCACAGGACATCTAAACTCTTTCCCCACTTGATGGTTGGGCCATTCAAGGAAGACAAGAAGAAAAAATGCATGACTACTTTCCATTATCCCTCACTTTGAAACTAGACAGGCCTTTAATACATGTAAAGCAAAGAGAAAAAAACTTCTCACTAATAACATTATAAAGAAGAAAATATATCTTTTCTGTGAAGCTATAAAGTGTCCTGCAGGATAACAGAACGTACATTTGTGTAATTACAGAGCAGGGACATACTTTTCTGCTCATATTCTGAGTTTGCTCAATATAAGCAAATTTTTGGTAAGAAGCAATATAGCTGCTCTAGTATGGCTAAGCTAATATACTATTTCTCTTAATACTATGTGAATTGTTTATGTCCCTCTTCTCAATGTATATAAACTGAGCACAACACTACACTAACTCAGATACATGTCTTTCAGACTTCAACTAGTGTGGATCCAGCCAACTTAGAATGCTCAAAGGATCTCATTCTTTGTAGAGACATGGTAAGAGCAGAAAATTAAAGCACAATTTCTTTTATTGCCCTTGCTTGCATTGGTATATTTCACTCTCGACAAACTAATTGATTAGTAATCCAAACAAGCCAAGACTGTAACTTTTTTAGCAGTTTAACATAAGTTGTCATTGTATCCTAATCTACTTTGTATGCTAGTAATATATTCTGTAGAAAGGTTAAAAAATTTCATAATCTTTTATTTTAATTCCAAAATATCCTGTTACATTGTCAAAGGTAGTGGGTAAAATTATATAAAAAAGAATTTTTTTTTTTTTTTTTGCAGTTAGATTAAAAAAAAAATATCATTTGAGCAGTCTCACTTTTATGTCAGTTGGGAATTACCAGAACTCCAGGGTCCATAATTCTAGAACAGTCTGGTCTTCTTGAGGAAAGATTGGGGAAACCTGAGTAATCTTTAGAACCCAAAATTTAGCATTCCTAGCCAGCCGGGGCTAGTTGGAGGTCTGGCACATGGGTCCTCCCTGCTGTGAAGTTGTACAGTGGCAAAAATTGGCAGTCTTGAGATAACTTTAAAAGATTAATGTCCCTGAAAAGATTTTGTAATTACAGATCCTGAAATGATGTTCAGTGAAATTGAGATTTTTGTCAGTTTCATGTCAGGTAGACAGTTGTGACAGAAAATATTTTTATATATAACCATTTATTTAAAATATAGGAGAACTAAGAAAAACTATGTATAAAAGTAACGTCACATACTGAAATGCATATACATATATGCATACTTCACAGCTGAAATTTGGAAACCTTCTGCTTTAATCAGCTCTCCTCAGAAGGTTATGATCTACATACATTTCTGCAAAAACTCTCATCTATGACTTTCAACAGTTCATTTATTTTTCTCCTTAATTTACAAGAGAGGAAACAGCTTCTATTTTTCTTTGTCCTCAGTTTACATTGTACAAGCTGTGCAACAGGCCTTTTAGGTATCTGCACAATAGGCCCTATAGTACAACAGAGTCTTAGTCTCAGCTGGAACACCTAACCATTAGTATGATAAAATACTGATAGTAACATATATTCATTCAATGAACCATTTTCAAAGCACAGAACGTAAAAAACATGAAAAAGAACAGAATGCATTGATGAAGGACTTAGAGTCAGAGAAATATTTAAGACTAAAAGACAGCTGTTATGAGCAATTTTGTATTGGATATTTCCCATCTCTCATATCTGTCTTTAATAGTTGTTTAAGACATAAATTTATAATGAGAATGATATTTACCTGAAAATTATTTGTTCCTTATTACTAGAGACCTCCCATTAACAGCCACCTACTTTTCCATGACAGCTTCAAGAACAGTCGGCAAACTTTGGCTTTTTAAGAAGATTTTATTTTGTAGTAGCTTCCAAACAAATTGAATTAAATTTCTATCAAAAGCTGTTGTTGCTGTATGTATTCAAATATTAAATGATGTGCTTTAGGTAGAGTAAGCAAACGAAACACAACAAAAATAATTTACAATGTTGCTTAATAAGATTTAAAGGCTGTATAAGCTACTGAACAATTCTTATTGTTCAATTCTCTCTACTGAAAATTAGGTGAGTGGATTTCTTAATTTGTTTGGGGGGGTTAGCCACTTAATTTGAAAATTTCAAGAAGCTTTTTCATTATTAAATTGACTGATGTTTTGGGACTCAGTTTTGTAAGACACTTAAAAATCTCAGTTGCTATAGGTGTTTTTAGATGATCAAGTTATGCAAAACCTGATAGGATGAGGTTCCTAATTATTTAAAAATCATGTCAGTTTTTCAACAGCAAGCAATAACTAATAAAGAATTATTCATTCTCTCAGCTGCACAGAGAAAAATAAAATAGTTTTATTTAGAAAACCTCAGTATGCTTTTAAATGTTAATAGTCTAGAGGTTTAAAATCATTTAAGCTGAATGAATAACATTTCCTAGATGGTACTTTTGTGTCTATATTATCATTGCACAGGTATCATATGAGTTTCTAAGGCCTTTAGTACTTTCCTGCTGAGATCAATATTGAAGCTCCTTTGACTTCAACAAGACAAGCACTACAGCATCCTTCCGAAAATTCCATTGTGTAGGTCTGTGATCTCCCAATTTTTTTAACACAATTTCTGCTAATGTCATCATGACTTTCCAGATGCAAAAGAACAACGTGAAAAAATCCATAGTAGGATTATTTGGTACATTCCAAAGACAAAAAAGCAATTAGCATGAATTGAAGAGACTTTTTTTCTACCATTCACTGAACATTTTAATTGGATATTGGGCCTGATTTTGCCTCATTGGAAGTCTGAGTTTTCTTTTTCTGGTAGTGGAAATAGGAGAAAGTCATTAGCTAACTACAGTGAGAAACAAGAATGATCAGGAATAGAATGGCTGAATTTTGAAAGCATGACATTTCAAGAGTCATCATAACAATAATGAAAATGGCAAGATATTGAATTTTATTATTTTAATGCTTCATTTCCTAAGCAGAAGAATAAACTTGTTTCCTTCTGACAAAGTCCAACTGCAACATAAGACCAAATGAAACCATGTTTTAAAGCAAATTGACAAAGAAGTTGAAAATTATCTAGGTTTTTAAATACATGATTATTTTTCTTCTGACTTACTTGGTAAGGAGATTAATTGTTTCCGGTTCTGACTAGCAATTTGTATTTAGACAGTTTCTATCATCATTAATTATCAGTCAGGAGTGGGAGTCTCTAATTGTTACTAGAATTAAAATTAAAAATAATCACCATTAAATGAATTAAGGAAATAATACGATAGTGCAATACTACATACCAGTTAGCTATATGACACAGCATTGTCAGGTATATAAGAAAAAGATTTCTATCTATTACACCTTCTAAATCATTCCTTTCCTAATGAGAAACTCACTGAATCCACTAAGTCTCTCCTAGATCTCAAAGCCCTGCCCCTAGCATGTGCTGGTCATTTGTAATCTTACAGGTAAAGTCTGCCTCTGATCTGTAATTCCATCTTCCTCCCCTATCCACCTGTCCACAGCACAGGACCCACACTAAAGTATGGGATAAATCATTTAGGTCTGTACTGGTTTTGGCTGAGATAGAGTTAAATTTCTTCTCAGCAGCTAGTACAGGGATATGTTTTGGGTTTGTTATGAAAACGGTATTGATAAGAGGATTGTTTTACTCATTGTTGAGCAGTGCTTACACAGCACCAAGGACTTTTCTGCTCCTCACACTGCTCCACCAGCGAGTAGGCTGGGGTGCACAAGAGAGCTGTGAGGGGACACAGCGGGAACAGCTGACCTCAACTGACCAAGGGGATATCCCATACCATATGGCATAGTTCTCAGCAATAAGAGGTGGTGGGAAAAGGAGGAAGGGGGAACATGTTCGCAGTTATGGTGTTGCCTTCCCAAGTAACCATCACATGTGATGAAGCCCTGCTTTTCTGGAGGTGGCTAAACAGCTGTCTGTTGATGGGTAGTAGTGAACAAACTCTTTATTTTACTTTGACTGTGTGTGCAGGTTTTGCATTACTTATTAAACTGTCTTTGTCTCAGCCCACAGTTTTCTCACTTTTACCCTTCTGATTCTCTCCCTATCTTGCTGTGGGGGAGTGAGCAAGCAACTGTGTGCTGCTAAGCTGCCTACCAGGGTTAAACCACAACAGGGTCCCACTTCTATTTCCAGTATGCCAACAATAGTCTTCTCCTCCAACTCTCACAGCATGGATTACTGTACCACTTCACTCTGTGTGGAATTCTCTATTTTCCTCTACATTTTCTCAGAAAGAACAACTCCAGATTTGGTAGGATCACTTTCTCAATGCAGCCACAGAAGAGGAAAGGTCAGCAAGTTGGCCACACTTGTTAAAGTTCTCAAATGATGGAATTGGAAGAAATCAACAGCACTACAATCACCTGTTTTTTATAGTTTTCCACTCCACCTATAAATAAAACCAACCCAGTATAGCCTTTTTCCTATAACTTCCTATTTTAATTATCTATTCATAAGGAATATTGCATTGTATCTTAGCATGCCATTATTGACCAAGCTCCCAAAACAGACCTTTTCCTTATTTCTTGAATATAGGTATAAAGATACGTGGAAGGAGACAGTGCCTGCTTCTTCAGGGTATCTGGACAATGTTCTTTTAAAGGTAAAAGAGAATAATGAGCAAAGAAGGAATACATGAGCAAGAATATAGAGACACCACAAATGTTGTGTGACCAACAAATTATAAAGGAGGCAGCAAGGAGAACCAAACCAGCTCGGTCACATTAATTGGTAAATATATGTGGAAAGTGGTAATGTTTATTTCTGTAAGATTATCTGATCATGGACTCTGTTAAGTGGATTACTAAGGAAAAGGGGGAAGCCAGAAACAGAATATACAGCCACACAAACCTGACAGGAAAACACGTGAGAGACAAAGACAAGAAACAAACCTTGCCAGTCCCACTAATTGATGGGATGCCAAAAAAATGTACACAAACCAGGACTTTGTAACTGATAAGGATGCAAAATGAGGGTCCAGGATGTTGCAGGGAGTTGGTGGAACTGTGCAAACCGATGGGCGAACGTGCAAGGGAAGAACAAAGGGATAATGGACAGAAGGAGGTATAAAAGGGGTCAGCCAGGTGTAAAATGGGGCCAGACAGCACACTTGTCTGACTGAGCCTGTGCATGATCCCTACAGTCTGTCAGGTCGTCTTCTTTTTAAAAAAAAAAACAAACACCTATTTCTCTGTGTAATCTGACTCCGTCCTCTGTGTGTGGAGGACCAGGTGTCAACTACTCAACTACTGCAGGGACTGGCTACTGGATTCAGATAAGGGGTGCAGGAACCCCCAGCCTGTGGTGTCAGCTGCCACAGGGAGTGGGGGTCCCAGTCCCAAATACTGGATCATATGGCTGCCAGCCACTGAGATGGGAATGGTGTTTGTCATGAAAAAACAGCTACTGGGAGGGACCAGTGTGAGTGAGGTGAGGTAAGTGAGGCACCCAGCACTGGCTGTTGGAGAGAGACTGCTTCCGATCTGTATTGCCTCCAAAACGGGTTTGCATGGGGTGTTCGTGTATTCAAGCAAGTCCTGCTTGAGCAAACCTCAAGCAGGACTAGCTGGTGAATAGGAGATCCTGGGTCTGGGCCAGGGTATCAGGCAGGGAGAGGGCTCAGGCTGGTATTCAGGGAGATCTGAGAGTGCAGGGTGCCTTTGAAATGAGCATGCGAGTGTGTATTTGCTCACAAGCACCAAGCTGGACCAGATAGTGAATAGGAGATCTGTTGCCCAAGTAAGAAGGACCCAGGATCTCATCAGGTGTGTTGGACCTACAAAGGGTTCATGCCACTGCTCAGGGGATTGCTAGTGGTTGTGAATCTAGATAATGTCATGTGCATGTGCCTTCACTTCTGCTTCTACCAGCTGAAGACAAGAGGACTTGGCTGGCTGTGCCCATGTTTTACGAGTCCTGTATGTAGGTTTCGTTGAAGGCAGCACCCTGTCTGTGGCAGCTTGTGTGACTGCCCATGTCAGAGTCCTCTGTGTGTGCCTCTCTACGTGTGTGTGTGTCCCTGGGACACATGCATAGCTTCACTACTCATTGAACATGCAAACAGGAAAGTGGCAGCCACATCTCTCAGGCTGGGCAGAGACCCTGGGTCCCCGGGCACCAGGCGGGGCTCCAGCAGCCACAACAGAGGGTCCTGGGCTGGAGCCACTGGAGGTGGTCACTGCTCCTAACATGCCTTAACAGTAAGCACTGCATTCTTTTTCAAGGATTTCAGCACAGTTTCTGGTTTGACAGTTCTCCATCTTACAAAATTCTGTTGAAATTTCATCTTCTCCTGCTTTCTCCCTACATGTATGCAGTAAGTGATAAAAATTAATTTTGCTTTCTCACTGGGATCCTTACCATATATTCCTTCTTTTAATCTTAAATAAAAGCCCTTTTGAATGAAAGAATGTTTTTGCACCTCAGAAGAGAACACACTACAGAAAAGATTGAGTTATACCATTCCAAGTGAATTTCCTGAAGGGGTTTTCAGAAACTTGTATGTTACATATAAAAAGCACTAAAATCCATGTTTAATCATATTAAGATGCTTGCTGATTTTCAGACATTCTGAACATCTGCAGTCTAATTGAATTCAATGAAAGTTATTAATATATCCTCCAAACATTAAGAACCTATTTAAAAGCCAAAAGACACTATATCTGACACTAAATTTGTCTCAGATATACATTCCTCAAATGGGCTCATGGAATAAATGACAAAACCAGATCATCCTAAACAACTACAATACTGTGCATACACCTAATATGTTAACATTTGCAGGGGCAAAATTAAATTCCTTTTTTCCTTCCTACTCATGCATGTATTTCTTTCAGAATCAAATTATTTGTCTCTTCATTCTCCAAATCCAGACATCCACAGAAGAAAATAGTTACCCCTATTATTGCTATAAATAAGTGGCTTTACATTTACCAGCTGTCCATAGTGTCTATTATTTGCTTGTGCTTGAATGTGTAATATTTATTCTAAAGGAAGACCAGATTCAGTCATCTACTAACCAGGCAGGACTGTGTTGTAGCTCTCTTCACCCACTCTGGCATCTAAGTCTGATATTTTGTTTCCAGATAATATCAATATTACCTGGGTTTTGACCAACTATGGACTTGGACTCATGGCTCAGTCTTCAGAAATAGCTAGATTTCTGAGCTTTCTCCTATAAGGTCAGCTATGTATTTCAAGGAGGACTTCTTACCATCTGTAATCATCCCTATTACGGAACATCACTTATTACTAGCACTAAAGGACTAGAGACTAGGACGGTACCACTGCTCAAAACCACTAATTGGTTAATCATAATGCTCATAATTTACCTGACATATCTTTTAAAATATTAATCACCTTATCAGTTTATACACTTTTTCAATGGGAAATTTTTGTCTTCCTGAAAATTAAACTTAAGCAGAAAAGTTCATTTTTGTCTATTTTGTTTGTTTCATTTTTCACAGCAACCTCAGCTTATTTCACAGTTTTTCTTACTGGTGTGTGATGTGCTTGTATGTGACTGTGTGTGTGTGTGTGTGTGAGAGAGAGAGAGAGAGAGAGTGGGTGTGTGTGGGTGTGTGGGTGTGTGTGTGGGTGTGTGTGTGTGAGAGAGAGAGAGAGAGAGAATCTCATTTGAAAAACATTTGAAGTTATGGTATCCTGTATATCCCCTTAGGTATGTTTTACTCATTTTATATGTGTGCTTTGAAAACTTTTGTTCTGGATGTTTCAGATCACTCTTATGATACATGTATTTTTAAGAAATATTACACTCTTTTGAAATTTAAGGATTTTTTTACCTGCACAGCTGAAGTTTTTCCTTTCATTGCACATCAAATGGCCTGAAGCAAACTTAATTTTAGTAGATTTTCTACCACACAGAACCTTTAAGTGCATAACATAGTACTGGTTATAGTCACTCTAGAAGTATTCATAATTGTTAAAGAACTGAAAGAAACTGTAGGTCTAAGATGAACTAATTTAGCATTTGAGAAGCTCCAATTAATTGTTTAAATAATCATTTGGTGTTCATTATAGTTTTTATTATTTTTTTTTTCTGTCCTTTGGATGTGTCTAGATTCTTCAGGGGACCAAGGCATAAAAATCACTAAACTGGCACTAACCTAAGCCAGTTAATCAACATGGTGAAATGTCATCCTGAAGTTAATAAGGCTTGGCTGCGGCACCTCATGAATGTTGTTAGATTGCTTGTGAAATCATTTGGGTATCTTTGCACCATGTACTGAAAACAGCAGTAGACACAATACAGGTGTATTGGCTAACCTCATCATAAGATGCCACTGTGCTTGCCACAGCAGCTGGTACTAATATGTGTTTGCCTTGGGGAAAATGAAAGGAAGGGTAATAAACTGAATACATTGTACCAATCTACCCCCAAAATATCAGTGTGGGATGCTTTCTGTGTTATCTGTATTCCAGTATTAATTTATGCCAAACTGTCGCTCTTACATAGTCTTCAGTGTGAACATTCTCTGCATCCCCTTACCTATAGGTATATCTCTGTGTATATCTGTTAATACCTACATTTGTACCAACTGAAGTGTTAGGATGTTAGGATGACCTCTTTCTAGGACAGCAGTAAGTGCAACACATGGCACAATATAAATAGGATAAGTTATTCCTTTCATGTTATTCTTCTTTTTCCCTCTCTCCACATCTTTGTCTGCAGATTAAAAATGTAAAGCTGCAAGTAATCCCTGAAAAAAACCAAACAAAAAAAATTGTTTACTGCAATATATGGCAAACTAAGCTCAGCAGGCTCAATTCATTAATTTTTTATGTGCTTTCTGTTAAAAAAGGAATTAATGAATTTACTCTGAGCTCTAACCTGAAGCTCTCTAGCTCTCTTATTGCCTCCAAATCTCAAAAACATTACGTGTAAATTTTACAACAACCATGGTGTCCCTCAGAGATGTGCAGCCCCCAAAATAGGCATTTTATAAAGAATAAAAGACTATCCCCTTACAGTAGTTCAGGATAATACATGCTTAGAAACAGAGAACGGTAGCACAAGGAAAAAAAAAAAAAAAAAAAAAAAAAGCAAAGAATTTCCAGGGGTACGGATGGAAGAAAAAAGAACAGAATAGTTTAAAGGACATTTTTGCCTACTCTGCTGTGCTTAACAGAAAGTGGATGCCTTCTACAACAAAATAGATTTTACCCAATGCAAGCAGGTACATTGGATTAATCCATATGTCAATGAAAGAATGAACTGATTCAAAATAGGAACTTTGATGTTAGATGCCCTGCTGTCATTGAAATGCTCACTTTCAATTTTCAGACTATATTATATCAGTTTAGTGTAACACTTCCTCATTGCCTGCACAGATGACAGCAGTAGGCAAAGTAACTTACTTTTCCTTTACGTAACTGTTGCAAAAATATATAAGGTAGTAACAAGAGAGGCACAATCTAGTACTATATGTGCTGTGCTATGTGCAGGCTAAATCAGGCTACATTAATATCAGGATTCTGAAGCACAGTAACATTCTTAGTTTGTAATGTGCATTTGCCAAATGGACTATAAACTTACTACTCAATTTAACAAAACACTAAAGGAGCTTGCAACAGCATCAGGCTAATTATTATTTAAAATTATTTTGTTGATCCTTGTTCAGCACTAACATTATTCATGATGAGTTATTTGATTTTTATGTGATATGCATGGAATTGCATGGGGATTCCAGCACTATTTAGCATTCATTTTTGTTCTTAATTTTATCAGAGAGAGTTTTTAAAAAATAATGTTACTTGACATAATATTCTTCCTTACATGCTGTAAGATCCTATTCACTCTGCAACTACAAGGGTAGTTTTCATCATCTTGCTGAAGGAAATGTATTCAGGCTGACAAATTTTCACATCTTCCAGTCACTTATGTGCACTAACCACTGCACTCTAGGGTAACTTCTTCTCTGGTTCACTGTTTTCTGCTGGAGTTGTTTCAATGTGAATAAAATGTTTATTGAGCCAAGTAGGCTAGAGTAGGTTAGAGTAGGCTAGAACAGCAGCTTGAACCCTGGTTGTCTACATGCCACCTGTGCTTATTCTTGGCATTTTCATTATCTGTTCATGGTAGTTTATTTTCTTTCTTTCAACTTAAACACATTCAGGTCTGTGACTGATCCAATGCCCAGTGGCATGAGAACATTCTTTCTAGTGACAGCAATGGATTTTGCAGAAGACCTCTGTTGAATATGACTATCATTTTTCCTAAGATACTTTGATCTTGTCAGTCTGGGAAGTATGGGCCTACATAGGAGAAATCCTGGCAAGGAGAGATATTGTAAAACTAAGACCACTTCTTCTTATATAGCAGATAATTTCTGAAGTGTTCTACAGAATATTGCTTGGGCTGTTGAAAATCTTTCACAGATATAGTCAAATTCAGTACTGTAAGCAATATTCATAGTGAAGTTTGTTTTTTTCCCCCATTCAGAAATGGACATTTAATTTAGATTAAATATATATATTCATCATTGTTCTCCTATTGTAACTCACACTGGTTAACACACCATTGATATTGCTATAACTAATAGATGTTAATAACAAATAGCTATCAAAGCATTAAATTTATACATGTTTTCTAATGGATTATAATTTTTGTAGAGTGAACAGGTCAATGACTTTAAGACAAGGATGTGTATGTCACTACATTGTGCTAACATAAAGTTAGTTATGTTTCAAAAGGCTGTTAAAGAAAAACAGTTGTTAACAAGTTAACAACTGTTAACAAGTACAAGTGCAAGATGAGAGCACAGGCTTTAAAGTGCAGGTGCAGGAATATAAGGGAGGCCTGAGGGCTATCAATAACAGTTTCCAGTGATCAGCAGATAGTCATTAAAGTGTTACAAAACCCAGTAGCTAACTGAAGCTGATCATAGGGTTAACAAAGAGAAAAAGAACCAACTCAACGTAGATAAAATTTAACACACACAATAAAACTTAGATATAGCAGATTCAATCAATATATTGTTAATGAATAGGACCAAGTAAGTTGACAGTGTTAGAAAACATACAAAAATAGATCCAGCAGACTTATGAGTAAAGGGAATTTAACACCTCCCTTCAACAATATAAATCCTGCTGAAGGTCTGGGATCAGAGATGCTGATCACTTGCTCTCTTCCTGGACCCTTTTTTCTCAGGCAATGTCAAGGTCCTCAAGACACTGCCTGTCCTGAGGACCCTTTTTCCTCAGGCAATGTCAAGGTCCTCAGGACACTGCCTGTCCTGAGTGTCCCTGCCCAGCTCCCAAGGGATTCCCCCCACCCTGCCCAGGGACCAGGACCCTGTTTCACTCCCCTTTCAGTAAGCTCTTGGCTCTACACAAAAGGTGTGTTTCCTTAGCCCTCATAAGTTGCACAAAATTTTCTGTCGCATGCCCATCGGGATTTGCTGCAGTTTGGCTGCCGTACGCCAGATGTTGTACACAGCGGGATGCAAACCACCATCAGTTTGTGGCAGCTCACTAATGACCAATGTCTCTACTCCTTCCTGCCTTCATCTAAAACTGTGATATTTATAGAGGGAAAGATTTTTAATAGGATAAATAGAAAATATATTGTTTCGCGTTTTCCTACTATTAGCTACTGGAACTGATATGCTACGAAGAGAATTTGCAAGACCTGATCCCCTGGTCTGTGTTCTGGAAAATGAAACAGACTATTACTTTTCTTTATTTCTGGTTCTAAGAACAAGTCCTATGATAGAACTCCTGTTCTGAGTGCTAAACTCACTGCCTCTCCCAAATCCAGATGAAAAAAAACAAGAAAGGACAGACTTACCATGTCTGTTTTACCAGCTGAAAATTGACTCTGCTGCGTCCCATCTCCTGAACTCTACCTGAGCATTGTTTAAGGAGGGAACATCAGTAGGCAGAGAGAAAAACAAGCCTGAGAGTATGCTAACTGTTAAATAGTATGGATTAACATATGCTATAGCTCAAGTCTTTCCCTGGCCCTTCTTAAATTATTAGTACAGTTGCACCCATGGACCCTTAGGAGAATTTGTAAGTGATAAGTATGATTCTTTCTGGCATTCATCCTGTTGTGTAGTCCTCTTCAGCTAATTTCTTACCCCTAGTTAAAGATTACATCAAGATTTTTACAACAGCAACAACAAAAAAGCATATAGCAACAACAAAATAGCCACAACATGAAAAGTGTACATAAGCCCTGCTCCAAGCATTTATACACTGCATGAGATCATGCAACAGAAAATTAATGCAAAAGGAGAGAACAGAGAAATGTCACAGTAAGGAAGGGTAAAAGATTACCCGAAAGATTACCAAACTTTTAATGATCACATTGAAAAAAGCTACTTTATGTACAAATGGTGTTCACATTTTTCCTATTGTAGCCAGCAGAGTTCACAAGGACAAGCCTACATTGACTTCTTTCTCTTAATTATTGTTTTGATCTATTAAAATGCATTGGAAATAGATTAACTGCATTTGTTCAATAACTGTTGTTAGTTCATCTGCCTTCAAATCTGAAATGTAAGCAATTTGTCAATTTTGCTGCAAGGTCTAATTTTAGCACAGCTTCTACATTCTTTGCTGCTGAAGTGCAGCTGTGTAACTGTTAATTTTCTCTAGCAAGTTACAACAGATATACTTAAGTTATGCAGTTATAGTGCATCCCTCAAAACTTCATGAAATATGGGGATCAGAGAAAAAAACATCATGTGAAATCTGGTGTTATTTACCAGATCGTCTGCTAAATCATTTTAGAAAATGGAACAAATATTTAGATTGTTACTATTCATGTCAGGGAAATAAACTGCTTGCTTGCAAAGATGATGTTTATTTCCAGTCCTTTTCACCCTTGTTTATTCTGCTGTTCATTCCACTTAAAGATACCTAGGATTCTCTTGAAGTGTACAATACAATGAAAAGTACTTATTTTGCTGCTGCTGCCCTTGTGGAGACTTGTTGTGAAGACTTACTGTGTTGTTGTGGAGACTCTGTTGTTAGTCTTCTCTCTCAGTTGTATGTAGAACTCCAAGGGTCCATAGGTGTTACTTCCCAAGTAGTGTCTCCCTCTGATATCATCAAGTTCATGAGCCAGCAACCTACACCTGCAGCCCAGAAAGCCAACCATATCCTGGAATGTATTAAAGAAAGTGTGGTCAGCAGGTCAATGGAGGTGATTTTCCCCCTCTACTCTGTCCTTCCCTCACCCAGGGTACTGCATCTAGGCCTGGAGCCCTCAGTACAGGAAAGACATGGAGTTGTTGGGGTGGGCCCAGAGGAGGGCCACAGAAATTATCAGAGGGATGGAAACACCTCTCCTATGAGGAAAGGCTGAGACAGTTGGGGTTGTTTAGCCTGGAGAAGAGAAGGGTCCAGGGAGACTTTATTGCAGCATTTAAATTCTCAAAGAAGGCTTGTAAGAAAGATGGGGACATACTTTTTAGTAGAGCCTGTTGCAATAGGAAAAGGGGTAATGGTTTTTAACTAAAAGAGGGTAGATTTAGATAAGATATTAGGAAGAAACTCTTTACTGTGGGGCTGGTGAGGCACTGGAACAGGTCGCCCAAAGAGGTGATGGATGTCCCATCCCTGGAAACATTCACAGTCAGGTCACACAGGGCTTTGAGAAACCAGATCTAGTTGAAGACGCCCCTGCTCATTGCAGGGGGATTGGACCAGATGACCTTCAAGTAAATAGTTAAATCACTTGTTCCTTTTAAATGTGTAAAATTTCATTTTGCTCATCCAAACAGTGTTTTCTTTACTACAGCTTCTCAGAAGGGTACTCTGATAGGTAGCTTTTGTTGTGTTCGAGAATGTCTCTCCCTTAGTTTTTCTTGTTGAGCCAATCCCACTGAAAATAAGTATGAAGTAGATGACAGCTAAATATAGTTTCTTTTTTATTTGACATGAGGGTACTAATCTGAGGTCTATAAGAACTTCTTAGACTAAGATAATGAATATTTAATGCTTGAAGTGGAAAATCAGCACGTCTACCTATCCAACATTTAGACTACCTTGAGTTTTCCTCTGTGCTCTTTCAAATTGCTCTAAAAGACATATATAAGAAATTCTGCTGGTCTACTGTTTGTGATACTGTAAAACATACAGTATCCTATGTTGTAATTTATTTATTGCACATAAATTGATGGGATGAAGAACAATATGATCTGATTTACATCATGTCACCCTTTGAAATTTCAAGTGGAGGTAGTCTGGTTTTGTTTTTCTTCAGCCCTCACAAGTAGCCCATGATTTCTGAATTCCAGTATTCCTTCTTTGCAGAAGACAAAAGAACCAAAAAAAGAACAAGTACAAAAGCAAGGGTGAAGCAGAGCTTTAGGAGTAAGTCTTCCTGAAAATCTTTACTGTTAAAAGCATAACAAGTCATAAAGTAGTTGCTAGGATCTTCCTTATAAGAAGCATAAGAAAATATTTCAAGACAATACCATTGGGGAAAATCCTTTCATGTTCATAGAAAGTGATCATTTTCATAAAATGTCATGCAAAATGTCTTTGAAACACTGCATGGACAAAGCATAAAATGTAAATGCAATTAAAATAATTACATTTCTATTAATCTGGAGTATTTTAATGCTATTCGGTCATATTGGAATATTTAATGTCAGGATACTTTCTGAAGGTAAAATGCTTTGTATCACTTGAGTCTCAAGAAAGTTTAACTCTTTGGAATCACTTGATAACTTAGAGACTGAATGAACATGAAAAACACAGGAAGTGGACTGAAATCTCACCCACTGTATGTTCTTTCACTGTGGCCATTGTGAGATCATGGTGGGGGGACAACAGAGAAAAACTGGGATTTTCATTATTCCACAGTTCATTTATATGTTTTTTCTGTGTGAAATGTCTTAAGATTGTGATATATGATTTCAATCCTATCAACAATTGTCTTTCTCACCTGAAAATAAATCATAGTTCATTACAATGTTATTCTTTAGTATTACTTTATTGTTTTGGTATGATAAAGTGACTAGTGCATGTAGCAAATAGTGTATGTTCTTAAAAGAATTCTTTGTTTTTTCCCCAGAAGATGGCTTCAGTGACTGATCTTATTTTATTTCCTAAAGCTTCTAGAAAAATGTTTTCTTCTGATATACTGGGTTAATCAGTTATACAGGCAAACACTTGAATAATACATATGCAACATCTTGAATATTCACATTTCTTTTGTGAAAATCAAGTGACCACTTACTCGGTTTCTGAATTTATCTTACATATTTTAGAGGATTATGACAAAAAATCACGTTCTCACTTTTTGAAGGCCTGTATTATCTAGTCACGATTACTAATAGGTGTTCTCTAAAAGTGTTTTCAGATAGTCATGTTTAACATGACAACACCTAAATGTCCTCCATAGACATGTGATTATAAGCAAACATCATGACTCTTGAGTATTTTATTGTTGTGACCCACAGTATCTTTTGTAGGTTCTTTTTTATTTAGGTAAAATTATTCATAAATAAAATACTGGTCCATGAATGTTTTAAAATGTTTAGGCTTGTAATTCTGTTAAGAGCATCACTGATACTTAGCTCTTGGTTCTATGCAAACAGATTATTCTCATAAAGGAGTAAATTTTTCTATATCTGCAGGTGGGGATTCCATACTTTTGCTGCTGTTCTGTTTGTAAATCATCATCCCAAAATGAGGCGTAGCCAAGGCAGATAGTATCCCATGGTGGAACTAAAGAACTTTCAGTAAAGACGCAAGTTCAGGCCAAGCAATCTCTTAATTGCTTAACAGCAGCCTCTAATTAGGATTCTAACATACACTATAGTTTCTATATTTTACTATGCAACCACAATATGGTTTGTAGAAAAACTTTAAAAATAGTCCTTTTGAAGCTGACTTTCAATTTTCTTTATTTGGGGAACTGTCACAAATCTGCAGGTGCCTCAATTTTATAGTCAGAAATGTTCCCAGTATATGAACAGTTTTAGTAGAATTCCTGACAAAAGGGATCATTCTGCTGGTCTTTACCCCAGGAAAAAACATAGAAAATATAAATAAACAAACCATATTCAGAATATTTTCAGACTGTTTATCGTTAATCTCATCTCAGAAGGAAACTAAGTCACTGAGAGCTGTTCTTCCAAATATTTATAAAATCTTATATGGCAAAGCATTTAGATTTCGTGAGCAAAATATGGCAGGATGTGGAGGGTGTGTGTGTGTGTGAGGGCATTATTTTTTTTCAGAACAGAACACCATTTCCTCCCTATCTATCTGTCCCTCCTTCTTAGTGTCCAAGGACAATGAGAGAATTGTAGTTGTGACAGCCATCCCTCGGCTTGTTATTAGGCCCTCCTTTTTTTTTTTTTCCTTTTCCCTGCTAGTTGTCTTCTCAGGTCTTAGAAAAGTATGCTGCAACAGCCATGGCTAACCATGCTAACTACTGAGTCATAATCTTACTGTCTGCAAGAGCTGAGCACAGAGACAGAGAGTGAGAAGTCTAAGTCCAATGCTAATAAAATAAGCAGATAAATGCATAACAGAAGGTTATGGTGGCTAAATATAGTTGAAACCACACAAAGGCAATGCCTCTCAACTGCTAGTATTGTAAAGGAAAATACTTCAGTAGAGAAAATGTTAGATCTAGTTCAGCTTATTTGGTCTGGCAAAGTGTAAAAGTAAACAGATGTGAGTTTGACCTTTCTGTTGTAATTAGAGAAGACATTGCATTTTTATTGCATGTCTCCAGGGTTAGGAATATTTGCATAGGAGTATCTGAATGTCTGGGGTCAGAGTTATCGTGCAAGTTGCCAGCTGCATCACTTTGAAAGTCAGACAATGATTAATGTGATTAACTAGCTATAAAAAACTATCTGAACTGAAGCATAGCTTTTCAAATACAGTGCTTCAGTAGCAAGCCCCAATGTTCTGTATTTTTGGTGTTGGCAGGGACAAGTATATTCAGCAGTCTAAATGGTCATAATTTGTATAATATTCACTCTTCCTTTAAATATCTTTTCCCTCTTTAACTTCTTTCTAAATAACAGAATTGACATACTGCAGCAAGGCTGTTAGAATTGTCATGGCACTTAGATTATCACTTTATTCCTTATAGTTTATAGTCTTAATCCAGATCACCTTAATCTAGTCACAGATTTCATAAATTCATTGGTAGTAATGCTTCATTAAATCAGCCTATTCAAAAGAACATCGTTCAGTTACAGAAAGTTTTCTCTTAATCTACACTGCTTTGTTCATCCTCCTCCATTCATTGCAACAAGCTATTCACTGATGTCATTTCTCTAGTGAACAGGATAAAGGCTTTAAGACTCAGAATCTGTTTTCTATTTTCTTACTTTGCCATTACCTTGCTAAATTATTTTACAAAGCTTTCTTAACTCTCTGTACCTTTTTTTTTTTTTTTTTTTTTTTTTTTTCTTTTCATGCCTGTTTAAACTCTAGGCTCTTAGGTACAAAGCACTTATCAGAACAGTCTTAATCTCTAGGCATTTTTTTTTCCCCAGTGTAGAAATAATAGCATTTTGTAACATCACTTCTGAATGTAAGCCCATTGAAACTGGTGGGAGATTTTATGTCTATTTTAATGTATGTGACCAAGCTTAATGGAATGATTGTACTGTTCCATAAATAAAATGCAGAAAACACAACTGGAAGTTATATAGTTGTCTACTGCAAACACTTTACTGTCGGAACTGAGGGAGATTTCTTATTTTTCACCATTTAAACAGTAAGTATGAGATGCATGACTTCTTTCAGGTGGGGGTGTGATCCAGGAAAATGCTTTAAAATTCTACAAGTTAGTGATGTGTTATATTTTCTGTAGTAGATCTCAAAGAGAAATAAAAATGCAGTTTTGGTTTTCTAGGTTCCTTTAAAATATTTGTTGTGGAAGGTAAGTTGCTATGAAAAAACTAAAGAATTTGGTGGGCTGAATGGGAAGTTTCTCATACCTCACTCACAGAGTGCTAAGCACATCTGTAAAATCTGATCTCCCTATGATCCTTCACTAGAATGCAGGGTCTCAAAGCAGGATTGCAAGTGCATTTGGGATCTAAATTCCAGAATCTGGGTTAATAATAAAAGGTTGATCATTACAAATGGTGATTACATATCAGATTGGTACTACATACTACAAATACCATCCTATGCAAAGAGGCAACGAGACAGAAACATGCAGCCTGGAGAGTGAAGTTGCAACTACATCAGACTTTCAGTTCAGCTCTTGCATTTCTGAAGCAAAGCAGAGCTTCTTTACCTGCTGGACTTTGGTTCATTCACATTGTGGAACAGTCTCAGAGGACACAAACCGAATTTCTTTTTGACAAAAGTTGATTCCTTTTAGACAAAACTAAAGATAGGCTCTTGGAGCTCACCTAACACACTCCAGCTGGTAGCTGATGTTCAGTCCTTAGTACTATATCACAGAGCACCACTGCTAAGCATGTATCTCCTTTATTGCATAACATCAGCACCATCTGTTTAATTCTGCTGCACTACTTGATAATGTAAATGTAGCCTCAGGCACTCTCAAGATAGGAAAGATACAGAGTTGAATCTTCAGACTGATTCTCTAAATTCAGTTCTTTCATTTTTTATACTGTGATGATGTACTTATCACCACTGTTTAAAAAATTAACTACATATTGTTTGAGATCTCATCCTGAGACCCTGTGTTCAGCATACTCTAATTATATCTGTGGAATATGTCCTTTAGGAGAGATGTACTATACTGCATTTTTCTGAGCTCCAGAACAGCTTAACCAGGAGCTGCACAGCTCTTAGGCTGTGCCTGAGTTCTCAGCATGCATGGAAGCACAGCTGCAGGTCTCAGAGAAACATTCATACTGAAAGGAAAATCAGTACCTGAGTGTGGCAGCAAAGGAGAGAGCAAGTTATTCATTTCATTTTGCAGTAGAATGTGTTTCAGGATGCACAGCTATTCTTTTGATATACAAGGTCATATTTCCTACCTTTCTCATTTCCTTTTTCTCCAGCATTCCTAGCTAAAGTACCAGATTTACAGAACTTTCTGCTCATTCTTTCATCATTTGTTCCACAAAATTTCTCATTACTTTAAATACCACTTCACCCACAACTTTATCTAAAAGGCTATTTCAGCTGTGAAAATACCCCACCACACGTAATTTTCTACTGCTGATTTATCTCCCTCACTCCCCATTATGTGTTTTTTCCTCTTCTTCCCACTCCTTTGTTGTTCATCTGCTTCTTTGTTCCTTCTGCTTTTCTACTCCATTGTATTACATTACGTGTGTGGGCCACAAAGTAAAATGACAAGATTTCTGATCTCCAAAGAGCCACTTTCACTCTCCCACCTCCACACAGACTAGAAAAATTCAAACCAGAAGAACAGAAACAACAACAACAACAAAATAGAGAGTCTGTCTGTACATTGTATCATCACAGTCTGACCCACTCTGAACTCCATGTAGGCAACTTTGGACTACTCCAGCTACTGCAAGTACAAGATGTCAATAACCTTAGGGACACCTTTAAAGATATAATAAATTGGAGGATGAGTTTTTGCCTGGAAGAAATGCAACATTGAGTTCAACTAGGAAAAGAAACCTATGTCAGGTATTTGCCCCTACCTCACCTGTTACTGATGGGAAAATACAGAAAAATGACTTGAATAGAGCCAACAACTCAGATGCACAGAACAGTCCATAGTAGCCATTAATCAACTTTTTCTTACTATGGTCAGGATCCTAAGATCAATTTCCCAGAGCAAAATCTCAAATCCTAACAATGCCTACTCACCCTGCACCACCCAAAAAAAAAAACAACCTGGATGAAGAGGGAAGAAAGAAATCTATCCTTATTTCCCATGGTCAAAGTGTGCCACAGAAAGTATGAAGAATCCCTTAAAACCTTAAAAATGTGGCTGACCTTATCTCAGCTGCTTGTTTCAGTTGTTATTTATAAGCAGAGCATAACTGCCACATCTTTCATCGTCACAGACACAACAGCATATTCATATTTGTCTCTAAATACATTCCATTGCTGTGTAATCAGCGCACAAGTGTAAAGTGCAACTATGATAAATGAGTTAGTGAGTTCTTTTGTCTCATTTATTCCCTCTAACCACTTTTAATTCTTGGCAAACATATAAGTTTCATAATGCTTATTTAAGAATCCTTTCCAAAAGGCCCTTCTGTTCTTTTTTAACTAGGACCAGACTGACACGTAGGGAGGAAAAACATGACACCACCTTCTCCGCCAACAATTGGAATGGGAGCCAAAATGTATCTTCCATTAACACCTAAAGGAGAGATATCTACTTAAAAATGATGAAAATTATGAAAGTGTTATTTTTCATATATTTCATAAGGGCCCTGTTTCTTAAAGATCCATACCGATCTCTGCATTGTAAAAGTCTCTTTACCTATTCTACACTGACGTGCCTCATCTTCTTCAGATTAATATACTTCCAGGACAATAACAATTACTGAATATGTTACACTCAGAATCTTCTTATGGGCAAAAGGAAAATACACTTCATGTACAAAACAACAAAAAATAATTCTTATTCTAATTGAAGTCTTACTAGTCTAATTAAAGAAGTGCTTCTAGTCCAGCTTTATTACAGAAAAAGAGGAAAAAAAATACTACTATACAGAAAAAGTCTCCAGCAAAATTATTATGCATTATTTCCTAGTTTCTACCATTTTCCTGGTATAATGGTCACCGTCCCACTACTCCTCAAGATGCTAATATTAATGGGTTTTGTCTGATGGCAACAATAGAGTGAACTGTCAATATCCAAAGTTATTTGACAGAACTATGATGTTGGATGGCTTCTTCTCCTTCCTTTTCCTTGTCCTTCTCCTTTTTTTTCCTTTTCCTTTTCCTTTTCCTTTTCCTTTTCCTTTTCCTTTTCCTTTTCCTTTTCCTTTTCCTTTTCCTTTTCCTTTTCCTTTTCCTTTTCCTTTTCCTTTTCCTTTTCCTTTTCCTTTTCCTTTCCCTTTCCCTTTCCCTTTCCCTTTCCCTTTCCCTTTCCCTTTCCCTTTCCCTTTTCTTTTTTTTTTCTTCCTTTTCTCCTTTTGCTTTTCCTTTCCATTTCCATTTTTTTCCTTTTCTTTTCCTTTACTCCAAATACTGAGTACCATAACTTAGAGACCCTTTCAGGCCAAAAAAGAGATCTAAATCTTCTTGTTCCCAGAATTTCTCAGTGGGGACTTTATGAATGAAAAAGACATTGAAGTAAAGAAAGTAGCTTTCTAGTAGGTTATTGTATGAGAGAGAAAAATAAGGAAACATACATATATCAAACAAAATGTCCCATATTTTTATTAAATCACAAGAACAGGAGCTGGGCTGTTTTCATTTTCACCCAAATAAAATTTCATAATATAATTATGAAATAAATATAACTGTGAAAGAGACGGAGAACAAGAAAGCCTGCTAAAATATCTAGGTCAGAGGCAATGACACTGAGGGGACACCCACATTGCAGGGATTAAGTACTAAGGTTGACATCACTAAGTAAAATACACCCAAAGCCTTGAACAACTTGATGTAACTTCAAAGATTCAGCTTTGAAGTTGTTCCTGCCTTGAGTGAACATTCCCCACTCCAAACTAAATTATTCTATATCCCATCAAACCTAACTTAGATGTAACACCTTACTGAAATACTTTTGGACTCGGTTTGGCAGATGTACAGTGCCGCACTTTGACGCGTCCAACACATTCAGATCAAGTTGTAGTTGCTTAAGGGTCTGTCTTACCATGCACACTGTGGACACATCCTATCTACACATAGTAACCCTCTCTTTATATTTCAAACTGCATCACTCCACACCTGTTTTAAGATGTTTATGCAGGTCTCTTTATTCTAGGCTTATGCCGGTTTAGTTAAATGTTGATTTCTTGTTAAAATGGTAGTTTCTAGACTATTTACTTTAGTGATGGTTCATATATCCAGATTAGTAGAATCCATATATCTATCCCAATATTTAATTGATTTGTTTTAGCCTAGTCCTGTCTCACCTACAGACTAGTATGCAAGATTTGTAAGCAGATGTTGAAGTATATGTCAAAACAGCATCCACAGCCAGTTGTAGAAAAAATTTTATAAATTCTTTCAGAATTACAGAGAGGGAAAAATCCCAACACCTAGGGATTAAAACTCCTCAGTAATAAAGAACTTCAAAGAACACCAAAGGTGCCTATAAACATAAAGAGAAATTTTTCCAGAAAGCCAGGATCCTTTCTTCATAGCAAAAACACCTAACACATAACTAAATAGAGGGTACCAGGGAGGTATCCTTTTCTAAAGATCATTTTTATAACATAGCTACCATACACATAGCTTGTATCACACCAAAAGAAGTACAGGATACACTTACATCATTCCACTGAATGCATAAGACTTAAGAAGCATCCAGAGCATAAGACAGGAAGTAGCAGCCAGCAAATAAACTAACTCCAGAATCACAGCCACATAGCTCTAGCAAGCCTACTTCCACATCCAATCTAATTAACCTACCCAAGAAATAATATTAACTAACTCAAGTACTTCACTACACTGATACTCATTCTGTGGCTATATGCATGACATTATGCTTTATCAGTTTCCAGATATGTTGTCATCTGGCTCACATACATTTCACAGAGTACAGCACCATGTTCAGTGGACATTTGTGCATGTCTATGGAGCCTTACTCAGGACTCATTGACTGGATTTAAATTCCTTTGTGTTGTTTAAGATCACCTTTTCCTAATTCTTGATTTCAGTGTTATGAAGTTGTTATCTAAAGTATTAGAGCCCATGGATGTACACAGTCACTTATATATGCCTTTTCTCCTGTTGCCTCATTTTTATTCCCAGGCCTACAACATGTAAAAAACCCAGGATTCAGATAGCAATTTTATACAAAAAGAGAAATAAGGTAGAAACTATCAGCTCTCTCTAAGCTCTCCCAAAAATGGGAAGAGATTTTTTTGGGGAATAGCATTCTAAACATTAGGAAAAAGCAGTATTTTGTCATTGTTGCCATGGTCACCTGTAATGTATGAAAACTACTAATTTGATTTCCAACACTCCTAGCTTTTTTTATAAGGTAAGTCATGCTCTACCTAAGCTGGAATATTCTTAGCTTCAGTGTTCTTAACAAATTTCTAGTTGTAGTTAAAGAAATTAAACTTCAGGTTTCAGTCCAATAAAAGAGAAAAAGAGATAGAGAGGAAGGTCTCCTTCTGAAAGTGATGGATAGATTATTTCCAAAAAGAGCCATTCTGGAGACAAAAAGGGAGTACATAGAAGCAATTGTGCCAGTTGATATAGAAACAGTCAGTCTTACTAGAGGACTTGAGTAAAAAGATCTTTCCTGGCATCAAAGTCTCACTAAAAAGGTGGTCAAGCTTAAGAACTACCTATATGGATAGAAGTAGTATGTCTCTGCATTCCTCTGTCTTCATATTCCATTTCATAAGACATAAAACCTGTCCATCTGTAGCAGTCAGTCTCATTTCAAACAGTCCAGCTCACTACCCTTCAAATCAAACAAGACAAATAGTGCACTTTGGTACCTTATCTTTATCTACATATATTTACATATTTAGTACATTGTATTCTTAGTATTTGTTCAGCTTTCTCTTCATGTTTTTATTATCTGATCATGGACGCAAAGTCTTAAAGTTTCTTGCTGTGCACTGGACTGCAAAATCAAGGTCTTAATGTTTGTTTAACCTTTTATTTGAAAAAAGTTATTGAGAAGAAATCAATATTCAATAAAATTGGAGCCACCCTAAGTATAACAAAATAGCCTTACATAAAACTGTTGTGCAAATAATGAAAACTAAACTTCTTTTTCATTGAATACTTGCTCACAGATTAATTAAAACTTTGTGTAATATTTTATTGCAACAGTTGAGCCTCTCATTCTTGTAACAGAATCTTAAGTCTTGTAATTGCCAAATATTTTGCTGTTGTTTACAGAGAAAAAATTCTGTGCTTTGCAAAGCATCCAAAAAATTCTGTAATTTTTTCTCTTACCCATTGCTGAAGTTTTTATGTCTTTTTGTCTTAGTTATTTCACTAAATAAAGAAAACAGATAATGAGGTAGGCCTGACTGAGCAATAGGTACAGGCCTGTGCCTCACTATCAACCATTATCCTTTATCTGTGTGTTATATCATTATCCTGGTTCTTTCTTCAAGCTGAATGTTCAGTAAATACTTTAACAAGCAAGGAAGTAAGGTGCACTTGAATCTGTCAGAATGCCAGAAGAAATCATACTTCAGGAAAGCAAACAAAGGCCTTAATTTTTATTATTTTTTTTTTAATTGACAAATATAAGTCAGAACTTATAAAGCATCTTGTACCATGAAGAATTCCAGATTTTTCCAGTGCAGTGGTTTGGAAAGTTTTGTGGTTATCAACTGTGCTTTAGAACACAAGAAGAAAATACCTTTTTCCTTTAACTCAGGGGCATGCTGCATGTAACAGTGCGTCTTACCAATAGCCTAAACTAACTACAATAATTTGCTACATCTTGTTAGCAGTTGATGCAATACAGAAATATGTAATTGTTGATAAGCTGTACTTCCATGACAATGTCCCCTAAACTTCTCTAATACTACCTGATGGTTAATGACAATCAACTGTATCAATCAAAACTGGATGTGCCAGTGAGGAATAATTAGTAACACCTTCTAGCTGTTTTTTTGTAATATAGTTAGGACTAAGACTGTTTATAAACCCCTACACACATGAGCATACCCCTTTGCCTCCACCATCTTAAACACTTATAAACTTTCTATCTTTGAAGGTAAACATAAAGAGATGATCTGCCAAATTTTCCCTCATATTAGCTTAAAATTAAGCAACTTTGATACAAAGTACTACTTAAAACACATATCTCTGACAATCCATCAACTTGTTGCAATACCCAGTTAGACTTCGACATATATGGGACCATCTCTTTGATCTTTTGGTTTGGGGTTTTGGGGTCTTTTTTGGTGTTGATTGTTGGGGGGTGGGGTGGGATAATTTTCATTTTGTATTCAGTCTGTTGTGGCTGTTTCCTATGTATGGACACATTTTACAAAATACTAAACTCAGGGTCTCATATCCTCCTCTTAAAAAAAATAATAAAAATAATAAAACATTTGATAAAGTGTAAGTATACTTTTTAAAGACAGGTACCAGAGTGAAGGCAATATTGCCAAGTTCACTAAGCAATGCATATACTACCAATTCTTTTTGCCAAACCATTTTTTTGAATAGTAGTGGGCAGTTTACAAGTACTTTAATCCTCCCATGAATACAAACATTAAAGCTTTCAACACACATGAGTCATGGTCTCAGAGAAAAGGAAAAAAAAATATACAGAAAGAAAATGTAGCATTCAAGCTAAAGGATGTTTGTAAATCAGAAGTACAATGTGCTAATAGCAGTGGGAATAAACAGCCGAGCTTTACTGCAGAACAAACTGAATAATACAGTAGTTGTACTTATCAGGTCAAATAACATCAGATTCATAAATCACAATAACAAAACAAAATCCATATAGTCAGAATACAATGATATTGTTAATTAAAGGAAGAAAACAAAGAAACAAAAAGCTAAAAATCTCAGTCTGGATGTGTGAATTAAGATTTTAATTCCATTTACTCCTTTGAGTTTTGATTAATTAGTCCACACCAATTAATATGCAAAAGCATACTTTTCAAAAACTTCTATTAACATGAAGGTTTTTAATAATTTGGCAGTCAAACATGATGCAAAGATGAAAAAATTAAAAATAAAATAGTGAATTTAAACAGCCATGAAAAAAATGTTTAAATGAAAAGATTGCACATTTCAGATTAATCAATCTCCATCCAAAAAATTTACAGTTTAGAATTCTCCTCTTTTCCTCTCCACTGACTTTATACAACACACTTTCCCACATGCAGGTATCACCAATATGACTTTTATTGCATTAGTTCATTAGCTTGACACAGACATCACAGACATTCCAAACTAACATATTCTCAATCAATGTGTTCCAGTCTGCTGAAAACTGTTTTGGTCATTTCAGCTTTCTATTTTATGTGCTTAGAATGAAAAACGTCTGATACCTGGGGCAGTCTACATCTGTCTACTTAGAAGTGTCTTTGATATAGTATGAATCTACATTTGTCACATTGCCAGATGATAAATGTTGAACATCTTTGAGTAAATTGCATAACAAAATAATTTATGAACACCTCTTGCAATATTTGTGGCAAAAAGTGCTTTCTTTGACAACTTATCCAGAAATTACATTATGTACACTTATATTGGCACATTAATTTTTCTAAATGGCTTTAGATGTACGCAATTTAATCACATAGCTTTTTTAATTTTGGCATTCATGAGCACATGAAACTTGCAATTTCAAAATGGCTCTAAAATTGTTTCATGGATTCTCTCCTTTATTTTCTAATTTTATCAAAATGTTACCACATTACAATCACTAAGAAGCCCGGTTTTCTTATTTGAAAATGAAAAAATACAAAGCAAAAGTGAACATATTTTCTTTTCTTCATTTTTATGAAGTGCAAGGTCATCAGACTTAAAACCTTTGTGCTCAATTTTCAGTTTAATTTTCACACAGGTATGTGATTTGCAGACAGGGCAAAGACATAAACATTGAATCTTTTTTCTCAAGTACATACACACAAACTTCATTCAAGTCCACTCTTTAGAAGCTGGATAGTCTAAGTAGCCATATGCTCAGTAAAACAAAGGAACAGAGTTTTGATTATTTTGTTGCAGTTAGTCTGGACTTTATAAGAAAAAATAATTTGTCACATATATACATAAAAAATACATGGTTTTTGCCTGATTTCCTGTAGGGTAACCCGCTGTCACATGCCTGTCCAAGACCAGAGCGAGGTTCTGCTTGTATTCTCAGGAACAGAATTAAGACTTAAAACAGAATCAGACACCAAGGAACTTTATTTGCCTGACAACAGGTTTGAAAATGCAAAGGAGAGAGCAAGAGATAAAGGAAAGGAAGGAAAGAAAGAGGAAAGAGTGAAGGAGTTCACAGCAATAGCTACCACCCTGAAGCTGCGACATCTGACAGTCTGATTTGTTTCCAAGTCCAGTGGGGGAATGTTCCATCTGATGTTAGTTGGTTCTGTTCTTTTATAGGGTTGTCATGAGCTTTTCTGCTTAACCACACCTTACACCTGGCAGTGGTGTGCGTGCCCAATACCGTCAGGTGGCCCTCAGGGGTCTCCAGGCCCCTCCACCTCCCCAGACCCAGGTCTGGGTGCAAGCACAAGGATTTGGTTAAGTTTCTCAGGATTACTCCTTCCATTGCTCTGTGGTTCAGTCAGTGGTTTTCCTGCCTTAACAATGTGGAGATACACATTGCTGTGGTGGTGGTGGTTCTCACTGATGCAGACTCTTACACCTCTCATAGGGAGTCCTGTGATCCTCCCTGTACTCTGCATTGTCATATGTCCAGTTTTCATCTACAATACTTCCTTTTGCCCCACTATTTCAGTTCGTGCTCTTGTCCCACAGTGACTAGTAAGAACTAGAATAGTAGCTGGCATCAAGCCATAAAAGTTCTAGACAAAACAGTGCCATTTTAAGACATAGACTCATGGAATTTAGGTTTCAGCTCCCCAGTTTGGACAGATTTCTAAGACCCATATAAAATAATCTAGTAGTGTTCTATGTTTAGTGTATTCAAACTCACAGAACGACAAAATGATAGAGGTTGAAGGGACCTCTGGAGGTCATTTTGTCCAACCGCCATACTCAAGCAGGGCCATCAAGATCTAGTTGCCCAGGACCATATTCATGTGGGTTTTTTTCCCTGGTTTTGGCTGGGGTAGAGTTAATTTTCTTCTTAGAAACTGGTGCAGTGTTTTGGCTTTGGTGTGAGAACAATGTTGATAGCACACTGATGGTTTCAGTTGTTGCTGGGTAACGTTTACAATAAATAAATAATTGGTTAGTTTCTCATGCCTTGCCAGTGAGAAGGATGGAGAGGCACAAGAAATTGGGAGGTGACACAGCCAGGACAGCTGACCTGAACTGGCCAAAGAGGTATTCCATACCACGGGACGTCATGCTTGATATATAAACTGGAGGAAGGTTTGTGTTGGTGTTGATCAGGGCCTGCTGCATTGCTCTGGGACTGGCTTGGCATCGGCCACCGGGTGGTAAGAAATTGCGCTGTGCATCACTTATTTTCTTTCTTCCCTTCCCTTTGATTTCATTCTGCTCCCCCTTTCCTTCCTTTTCATTATAACTGTATTGTTATTATTATTATTGTTTCATTTGTTGTTATTTTGACTACTAAATTGTTCTTATCTCAATCCTCAATTTTTAGATTCCTTTCCAATTCTCCTCCCCATCCCTCTGAGTGAGGGGGAAGTGAGCGAGCGGCTGCGTGGCACTTAGTGGCCAGCCAGGGTTAAACTACAACACTTTTGAATGTTGTATGGGGACTCCACAACTTGTGCCAGTGCTTAGTCACACTCACAATTAAAAAGCCCTTCCTTACATTTAGAAGGAACCTCCTGTGTTTCAGTTTGTGCCCATTAGCTCTGGTCCTGTCACTGGGCACCATTGAAAAGAGCTCTTTCTTTTTTACACCCTCCCTTTATATAATGCTGCTCAGCTTTGTAACTTAGATCAAGTGCAGTATCTGAGTCCACTGTGCATGTTCTCTGATTTATGTGGTTTTGGAGTAGTCCTATCATATACACAATGTGGCTACATAGCAATCAGGAAGCTTCTGAATATATTTATGTAGGCATAAAGTTTGAGTTTTTTCCTGTTCTAGCATCAAATATAACAATTTGTATTTCTGCCTTATATATCATACTTCTGTCTCCATAGATAATTTCTAATTATAATTTCTGATTAATTTCTAAAAGATGCAAAGATAAATATGTAGAAAATATTTTTGAATGATAAACACTAGAATAAATTGGAGCAAGTAGTACTTGTGGCTGAACACAGCCTTGAAAGGTGCAAAGTGGCATTATTTTCAGTTTCATTCATCGCTGATGCTTTTTTTGGGTTAAAAAAAAAAAAGTGTGAGAAGAGGGATAATGCTATTAATCAACCCTTCAACTAGCTATCAGAGTTACAGAAAAGCAACAGCTGTATCTCAGCCAGCAGGTAAAAACATTTGTAAATAACATTTCCCTGTGTCCCTCTTGCTTCTTTTTTTTTTTTTTTTTTTTTTGAGTCATTCTCCTTCAGCTAAGAAATTCACACAAGTTACTTTACTTCTAGATTTTGTTTCTGGGCAATTACCACCTCCTTCATTTCTTGCCCTCTCTTTTGGAGAAAGAAGCAAAATGCAAATAGTTAACAGAGCTTTAGAAAGGCTGAAAGTACATTTGGCAGTTTGGGTCTTCCGAGTGGAATTGCTAAACTAGCTCTTTCATGTATGTGTAGCTTTCCTAAACTAAACTTCATGCATTTGCTGTCTTCAGCCTCGTCCAGGACTTGGGTACTGGCTACTTTTATGGCTGCACAGAGGGAGGGTCATGACTCAAGCTACGATCCAAATTTCTGGGTAAGTAGAAGGTGAGCCTTGCCCTGAAATTTTAAGCAATCTGGAGACTTTCCTGTGTAGATATAAACCATTTCAAAAGTTTTAGAGATTGAGAATTGGTTAAAATATAAGTATAGCACTTAACAATCAGGAAAAACAGATTTCCCCACCCATCTTCGGCTCATGGGGTCTCCTTTATAATAAAAAAGTCTATCACAAATCAGAATAAAAATCAATATCGTATATAAATGAGCATCTTGGAATACTGTGTTTTCATTAAATCCCTTGAAATTGGTATTTTAAGTAAATAAATCAACTAAAATGTAATAGATATGAGCATACACATACAATAAAAAATGTAAACACTCATAACAACATTTTATTATATGGTCATGTGGGATTTTTTTCTATTTGGAAAATAAAATCTCTTTCCCCACAGGAAAACAATTAAAATCCCTTATTAACAATATGTTCAGTTTCAAATACACATTCTGAAGACAAAAAATATTTTGTTTGTAAATTCCCAGCCCACTTTAATAATCACATATTAGTTTGGGGAATATTCCAGAGGTTCTGACCAACTATGTGTGCAACAGAATATGGACAAGGAGGAATATTTAACTGCAGATATTAACTATTTTTTTAATCCCTAACTTTGCAAGTTCCAAAATATTTTAGGCACTGGGCAGAAAATCTTTGCTTCTGAGGATTTATAGTCCAGAGCTGAATCAGCTAAGATGTATAAAGTAGATGTATAAAAAAGAATCAAAGAAAACAGGCATATTAACGTATTTTTCATGGTTTAGGAAACTGGATTTTCAAACCTGCTGAATGCTGAGACTTCCAGCACTTGTATGAACTTCAAAGACATAACAGTGGAACAATAAATTTCACCCTTTCTGATTTTTACCATTATTTTTTCTTCATTAAATGTACATGAACACACACATATGTACAGACACAGAAGCTATTTGTATTTGTCTCCAAATTAAAAAAAAAATAAATATTCTTACTCAGTAATAATGAAAAAAAATCAATAAATTGTCCACAAATAGGACTCTTGTTCTCGGGCTTTTTTCTTCTTAATTTATGGTTTCCACTATTAAAAAATCTCCAGAATAGTCAGTGCTGCTTTTTTAATGTAAGTTACCACCAGTATCCAACTAGTTTCTAACTGTTCCTTAAAATTTTTGTGTTAGGTGAGTAAAAATTAAACCTGTGGATTTAGAATTTGGGAAAACAATCAAGACCAGACACTTAAAAGTAATTATAAGTCTGATTTCATTGAAGAGCTAGACTTTGAGGTAAATGGACAACCTTCAATAAGGTCCTTAGGCAGTGCATCATTTTCAAGGATTCCAAGCACCACAGACTCCTAGATATTTCACAAGCTAATTGGAAGAAGTGGTGCCAAGCAGTACTGGAAATCAGCCAGCTTTTATTTGAGTACTTAAAGATTTTGGCATTTAACAGTAAACATCTATAATATAGCATCTACTATGTTTGATTGTTAACTGCGTTAAATCCCTTCTACTTCATTTTGGAAGTGTCAACGTGCATTGAAGTAGATGCGCAAGATTACACACATCTTAATTCAGCAGTGTATTACATTTTGTCATAAACATATCTGAGTGCTGAAAAACATGAATCTCTAAAGGTAACAACTACATACGACAGTTGCTGTATATGAAAGAAAGATAAGTTCTTAATTAATCATTTATTTAACAAATAAGGCAATATCCATAATTTACCTTTAATCAGAGTTAAGGGGGCGGGGAGGGGGGGGGGGGAAGAAAGCTGATTTTAGCTACTTTTTTAGTTATTTCACCATTTTAGTTTGTGTCTAAACTAAACACCGGTTTAGTTTAGTATAAGATAGTGGTGTCAATGAATAGAGTTTATAAATATGAAGTCCCTTAACTTATTATGCTGCTGGCTTCTGACCTTTCTGAATGTTTTAAATTAAATTTTCCAGACCCTCAGTTTAGTCAGAATAGAAGTTACTTTGTTCACCATGTCAGTTTTCAGTTAGTATCTGTGAATATGATTCATCTGTCTTTATAACTTTCATGACCAGTAGACACATTTCTAAAGGAATTGTAGTTACATGTTTAAAATATAATGCAACCATATAATAGCAAAAGGAATGCTGCAAAGCTACAAGCTCTGACACTTAAAATCTTTGGTCTGAATTACCATTATTCTGAGGCTTCCATGAAAGCAACACCCACTTGTGCTGCTGGTAACTGTCTTCTTAATTTCTTTAACAAGAACAACAACAACAACAACAACAACAACAATAATAATAATAGTCATAATCATAATCATAGTAATAATAGTAATAATAATAATAAAATATTTGAAGGGAAACAAATGGTAAATACAGTTTCTACTGTGCTGTTTTAACTACCTGTATATTACTGTTACTCCTAAACATTTTAAAACCTTTGTGGAATTTAACACCCTTTCTGTAATTCACAGAATGACAGAGTTGCTTAGGTTGGAAAGGACCTCAGGAGATCATCTAGTCCAGCCCCTCTGCCGAAGTAAGGTCACCTAGAGAAGATTGCCCAGGACCATCGACAGACAGCTTTCAAACATCTCCAAGGTGGAGACTCAGCCTCTCTGGGAAACCTTTTCCAGCATTCAACCAACCTCTCAGTAAGTGTTTTCTTCTGTTTAAATCAAATTCCCTACATTTTTGTTTGTGAATGTTGTCTCTTATCATGTTATTGGATACTGAGAAGTCTGGCTCCATATTCTTTGCTTCCTGCTTGTCTTTGTTCTTGTTTTTAAAAATGCATGTTAGATTAAAAGCTAAAGATCAGAATAGTTTCTAAGACCAGTAATGGTTCATGCAGTAGGCAGTATTAAACCTCATTACATATATATGATTTCACTTCATTGCATATATATGGTCTGAAGCTTAAATTTAGATGTAGAATGATTTTACTCAAAGCCTTTTATAAAGGGCCATCATCATAAACACATTTCAAAGAGCAGATTTAAATGAATATTAGCTGTCTAGGTGTTTTTCAAAATTCCCTTGGTTACCTACTACATTATTAGGCATCTTAATGGCTTTGATGACCATATATACACCACTTTTGCAAAAAGGAAAATTCCAAGTTGCGTTTCAAGCTCCTGGGATGTCTCTGTTTCTTGACAGGAGACGAAGACAGATGAGAAAAGAGACAGGTACCAATTGACAAAAATTCCTAGATAAAGAAATACAATTAAAAGGTTTATTTAATATTACTGAGCTTCTGGGATCTAAGACATTGTCCATTGCAACCTTCATTTTATTTTATTCTTCTCTACACCTTGTGTACCAAAACACAGCTCTTCTAAAAAGCTCAGAAACTTAAAATACCAAGTATTTCGATGTGACAGGCTCCCAAGCCTCAGTTGCTCAAAGCATATTAGTATGTACTTCTGCATTACAGAGAAACTATTCATAAGAATTGTAAGTTTCTATTGCAAATCTTTTGCTGCAGTATCCCAAATCTTCAAGCTTTGAGTATCTTTTTGTTCTTCCTTATTTAGAGGCTTGTATTTGTTTGAAAATGAAAGTAGTTTGACAAAGAAAACAATTGCCCTTTGCCCTTTGTTTATGTATCAAATTTGGGAAAATTGTGAGAGATACAATCTGTGAAAGAACAATGTTGCACATTTTCCACCATAAAATTGCCCTTCCAACAAACAATGAAAGAGTAAGGAGAAAAACGCCAGTATTTTTTACATTCCAAACTGCCATCCAGTGTTTTCTGTTGTGTGAAAAGGTGCAAAATACTGTTCTGCAGCTTTCCTTTTCAAGGAGGGATGGTTTATTTGGTCTTGAAACTTCATTCATTCGTTCATTCATTCATTGGTGAGATTACTGAAATGTCAGGACATTGATAAAGTTAGAAAAATAAAAATTCTGTTTTCCACGGTACTTTAATTTCGTTGCTTCTAGTTTTGGCTAATGAAAGAGAATACAAGTATGTGACTAAGCCAACAGAAAATGTTAACTAAAATTTATTGAAGTCTGAAAAAACTACATTGTGGTACTCATTGTTAATTATTAAAAATGTTTCCATTATCTTTACTTAAGACTATGCAAACTTATCTGTACTTAAGAAAATATGTTTCAGCTACAGCCAAAGATTATAAAAGGTAAAGAGGATCTTGTCTTTGATTTGGGCTTTGAATCAGAAAGCTATTCTACATTAAGTAGTCCAAAACACTGTTAATTATAAACAAAATTCAAAGGTTAGAATTAATAATTTAAGAAGCTGTCTGGATGCTTTTGTGTGTGTGTTTTTACAAAATTCTCAAACACTAAACAAAACTTGAACTAAATTTTTATGTTAAAATGCTTCCTTATATATCAAATTTTGATGACTCAAGATGCTGAGTGTAAAAAAGAATGAAACCTGCAACATTTTTAAAGCTATACTATGAAAAATAAGAAGAGGTGGAAAATCAATGGTATGAAGAGGGAAAAAAGTTCTACAAACAAGAACATATATCCTACAAATAATCAAAAATATATATAAACATGCTGATGATGACAAATTAACAGAAAAAAATATTTAAAAGAGTAAACTCTGTATTTTAACAGCTTATAGATATTCCCATTATATAAAGCCAGTGTCTCAAATGCATATTCTTTTATACAAAGCCATGTGAAATGTATGAAGTACACTTAGGTCTTCATAACTGAGGAAACAAAACACTTAATATTGGAAACCTAAAAGACAGCCAGTATCAAAAAAAGAACCACCTTAGTGGCTTTCTTTCGATTTTTTCCTTGCACGCCCTTATTGCAAATATAGTGTATGTCCCCTAAAATATAGATCTTCTCCAGTCACTCTTCATATTTCTGAAGAGTTTCACCACTGGTAAGACTGTTCCATTTTTCCATTCACAGAATTTTCTTAATCTATTATATTTCTTGTGTCACATATTTTCCAATAATCACTTTGAGCCAGGATGTCTGGCAGAGATCAAGTTCTGAGTTCAGAGTGGTCAGCAAGCATTGTAAGATAGGATTCTGGGCACAACAAAATAGCCCCAGCTGGCCGCTGTGAACCCAGATCATATGCTGGCACTGAAATTCCTCTTCAAGCTAAATTAAAGATTATTGGCAGGGAAATGGAAGGGAACTGAAATTCAAAGGGAAAGATTCTTCCTAAGAATTCCCTTAGCTAAGATGAAAAGAGAAACTGAGGTGCATGCAGATGAGAATAGTGAAGAAATAGAAGGAACAAGAACCTTGGAAAGAGAAAATTAAGGAACAAGAATAAATAGCTGGAGGGAGAGAAAAGACTGATTCACTAGATAAAGTATTTATTGGGAAAAATCTCTTAAATGGCAAGGAGGCAGGTAAATGGGAGGCAATTTTCTGTGGGCAAGACAAAAACATTTTGGGGTGCAATATAAAGAAACATCTACTTTAGCATTCACTTTAATATAGGAGTTTGGGTGCATACATTTTCTGCAACAAGAATGATGTATTTCAATGTTGTGTGATATTCTACCTGTCGGAACATTTAGTACTGTATTAGTTGCCAAGGCAACAATGTTTTTTTGTGAAGCACATTCTGGATCTGGCTTTCCCTTTTGGAGTTACACCCCTATGGAGCACAAATAAATTTGACCAAGTTATGCATGAGGAGTCTGAATTTGACGAACCATACCAAACATTAAATTGCCTGCATTTTGTGCTTCTACAGTAAAATTTCCAGAAGACTATTGTCACAATGATTAGTTTTTCATGACTACAGTTCAAAAAATTGTAATTAGACATAGAAACCCAAATATTCTCATAGCTAGGAAGGTCTATTACCACTTCATTATATCTGAAAGCTAAATGATGGTGCTATTGAATTATTTGCTATTCATATCACCAGGATAACTGGAATATTCAAGAGGCACAAATACACATTCTTATGTACATAATGCACTGCAATAGCTGACTGGTATAAAGCATATATGTTAAAATATGACATATGAATATGACATAGCCCTATGCCATGTCTTAGTTGATTGTTAACCTTCTTACTGACTACTGAGCTTTAGAGTTCCTGAATTATTTTACTTCTCCCTCAATTTTGCTTTTCTGAATTGTCACCTTTCTCTGCTTTTGTGCTCTTACTTGCCTCATTTACCAATTATGTCTTTTCTTATGGGGGTTCTTTCCACTATACATTTGCATATATCTCTATACATTTTAACCCTGAACAATCTGGGATACAGTTAATACTGCTATCTAAAGTTGTTATAGTAAAAAAAATAAAGGGTATTACAGAATTAATTACAAGGGAATCACACATAACCGCTGTCTAGTGAAGGCAATTTAATTTAAAAGGAATTATAAACTACTGAACCTCATACCAAAATCTGAGGTAAATGCCAAATGCCAGGAAATTATATGATCTCCATACTCTTAACTGGCAAAGAAAGGTAAATACTAACATAATTCTGTAAATTAAAACAAATGGCAAAGTGTCAGTTTAGGGATTGGGCCAAATTCTACATTGTTGTTCCCTGAAAATTTCCTCCTAAGAACATCATCATTTTCTATATTTCATGACAGAAATATATTTCATCTATTTCATCTATATTTGTTTAGAAGTCTCAATTGTAAAACATGTCCTCTGCAGTGTTCAAAGCTCAGGTGTTTCCTCAGAAAAGATCTGAAACAGGTAAGAATAAACCGAGACTTTTTTATTTGTATTTTACCAAAATCATCAGAAAATGAACACATCTTTTCTATGAAGTCACATTCTTGCAAGATCCAGTAGAACACTTCTTCAAAAACAGTTTTTAAATGGCACTTCTGTCTGCAAAGGTCAAATATAACAGTAACTGTAACATCCTTAGCCTAGAAACTTATTAATCACTGGTCAAGTCAGAATTCTTGACTCCATATTGAGTACAATAATTTTTCTAAGTATTTTTAAACAGATTTCTACGTATTTTAAATAATTGGCATGTTACTGCTGTATACATTACCCAGAAAACAACTGATGAGCAAATGGTTGCTGAATGCTGAGTTGAACTAATCTATGGCACCTTGACATTATATTAAAAAACCAGCTCTGTCAGAGTAGAAGAAGATGGCCAGTCATAAATTTATCACATGACATCATATGTATAACAGTTAGGTAGGTATTAAGTCTATTATTCAGTCGAAGAAATACATTAAAACCTTTTGATAAGAAACTAGGAGGAAAGTATAGTAATAATATCTTGAGTGGTAAGAGTCTGTCAATAAGCTCATTCACTGATGGAGAATGCTCCTGGATGCTCAGTTGAGTTTGAATTTAGGATGATTATTTATCATTTCCAATGGAAAAACATAGCTGAGGAGTTAAAGCAGCAGTCTGCTTGAATAATGGCAACTCTTGTAGTGAAAGAACCTCTCAGATTTAAAATCTGAGTTTAACTGTGCTTCAAAACAAGGTATCAGTGGTCTGATTTGCTTTGCTGAATATTTTTATAAATTTACACGTTTTAATGAAGTTTTAATAAAATGTCCATCTGACTGATGACAATCTGTCATCAATAAGGCTATTGAATTAAAAAATGCAACTACTTGGACAGCAACGGTGGTGAACAATTTCACAGACAACTGAAGAAGATGGCTAGAGGTCTCCACAGAAAAGTGTGAAGTATACGATGGAAGAAGGATGGTTTTGTCTTATTTTTTACACCTGACTGAAACCTCTTCGACTTGAAATTATAAATGTTTCTGGTAGACTTTCCATGGAAATTTGTAGTACTTCCACGGGTAAATATGATCTTCCCATAGAGCAGTTTCCAGTCAAAGCTAAGGAGCAATGTGAATCCTTTCCAGAATGAATAATTGTGTGCCTGTCCTCTGTTGTTTAATCCTACACAGTCTGAAATGAGACACTTAGCATAAGGTCTCTGATCCATCAGATATTGAGCCTTCATACTGAACATGTTACTATCTAAACACTAATTTGCAGTCACATAAAGTAGAAGACATTTCACTGGTCTTAGTTCTCACTTGAAATATGGAGGAGTGCAATTCTAGTTTTGATCTGACTCAAGTAGACAAACAGATATGTATGCTATCGTACTGATGAAGCCAGGCAATGGTTGGTTGTTCTGTATTGTGTACACTTTTTCTTATGAAATATGAGGGAGTGTCGTGGTTTAACCCCAGTTGGTAATTAAGCACCACACAGCTGCTCACTCACTCCCCCCTCACCCAGAGGGATGGGGAGGAGAGTTGGAAAGGAATGTAAAACTCCAGGGTTCAGATAAGAACAATTCAACAATTGGAATAGAATAAAACCGAAAGAACAGTAATAACAATGATGACAATAACAGTTACAAAGAAAAGGGGAAGGAAAGGAATAAAATCCAGAGGGAGAGGAAGAAAGAAACATGTGGTGCACAACACAACTGCTCACCACCCACTGACCGATGCCCAGCCAGAACCTGAGCAATGACCTGCCCACCCTGACCAACCCCCCAGGTATATATTCCAGGCATGCTGTCCCATGGTATGGAACATCCCTTTGGGTAGTTTGGGTCAGCTGACCTGGCTGTGTCCCCTCCTAATACCTTGTGTCCCTCCAGCCTTTTTGCTAGTGAGGGTTGAGGAACTGAAAAGTCTCACATCAAAGCCCAAACACAGCACTGTACTAGCTCCTAAGAAGATAATTAATTTCATTCCAGCAGAAACCAGGACAGGGAGAGAAAGTTTTCAGTTCATCTCAATGTGCAATAGCAGGATTATGGAATTTGGAAGCATTTATAGGGAAGGAAATTTTTATCCTGTGAAACTGTGTCTTGCCACACAGAAGCCCTTTGTACCAGTTTCTCATTTATAGACCTATAAAGGTGTATTTCATAATTTTCACTCCAAAATCACTGGGAATTCTTCTGCTCTATCCCTGAAAAGTAATCAAGGTGGTATTGTAGATAACTCATTAACATCTAACAAGTGTACAGTCACTGAATATCACACCAAATTACTGTGTGGTTTATAACTACTGAGACCCTATGTTTATTTCAGATTGCTGTTTATCACAGATGTTGTTAAATCACATGACTTAGTATGTTCTTTGTTAAAATATTATACAAATGGCAAATTGTTAAACTGTGGGAAACAAAGGTTTTGAAACATACTATGTTTTGTGTTTCAATGTATTCCAGATTCTTCTGAAGAGTAAGTGGGAACATGCATAGCTTTGAATGATCACTAGCAACTTTAGCTACTAGCCATAAAATTGTGTTATATTTAGCTGTCTTTCATGGCATAGTCCTGAATCAATCATCCAGCTAGAGGAATCTATACTCTGTAATCATGTGGAAAAAATAAATTGAAGATTGCTAAATGTTTCAGGATTTTGTGAGTTAGTCTGTATTTCATAATGTTTTATCAACCTCAGTCTAAAAATAAATATTTAGATTTATTTCAAGTTTTCTTCATTAGGTGTTTAAGGTATTTTTTTCTATTGTGCATGTGAATGTCAGCAAAATCCAGAGAACAGAGACAGTCATCCAGAAGTAAGGCTCCTTGGCTCCTTCTCTCTCTCCCCCTTCCCCCCCCCCCCCCCCGCCCCCCCCCCCCCCCCCCGGTAAATCTTAAAAGTCAAATGAGTATGGGTAAAAAGTAGCAAATACAGAACTGGGCAATAGTCACTTTTTCATGTTATGACATGGTACGATACTAAGTCATAACAAAAAATAAAAAATGTTATCCTTTCTGAGATAGGAGCATTTTCTTCTCCATGGGACATTTCAGGAGGAGACTGGTCTTCTTCCATGTCCTGTAAATTATAACTAAACCAAATTTTATGTCAAACGAAGCACAACTCATTCTAATTGTCATGGATGTCATTGATGAAAAACACTAACTCCCTTTGAAACACTTGTGCTGTTTGTTTAAACACACACACACACAAATAGAGTTGTATTTGGTTTGCATGGTAAGGCCTTTGTAGCAGGGGGGCTACAGGGATGGCTTCTGTGAAAAGCTGCCAGAATCTTCCCCTATGTCCAACAGAGCCAATGCCAGTGGCAGGTCAAGGCCAAGCCCATCAGCGATGGTAGTAGCGCCTCTGGGATAACATATTTAAGAAGGGGAAAAAGTTAGTGTGCAACAGCAATTGCAGCTGGAGAGAAGAGTGAGAATATGTGAAAGGAACAACTCTGGAGATACCAAATTCAGGGAAGAAGGAGGGGGAGGAGGTGTTCCAGGTGCCGGAGCAGAGATTCCCCTGATGTCCATGGTAAATACTATGGAGAGGCAGGCTGACCCAGATTTTGCTTTTGAAATAAAGCTGTCCAAATTGTTTGCTCTGTAATAAACCCATTGTGATCTAGTGTAATAGATGTGTAGTAATCTGTCTCCTAATGGGAGAGGAAAGTCCACCAAATTATTCAATCAAATGTAGCATATAATACCTCATTTGTTATAATTTTCTCACAGTCAGATTTTTACTTGAAAAAGGTGATCCTGCAAGAGGATCCTGAAGGACTGCACTCCATGGAAGGGACCCATGCTGAAGCAGTTCGTGAAGAGTTGTAGCCTGGGGGAAGGACTCACACAGGAGAAGTTAATGGAGGACTGTCTCTCATGGGGGGCACCTTATGCTGGAGCAGGGGAAGAGTATGAGGAGTCCGCTCCCTGAGGAGGAAGGATTGACAGAAACAACATGTGATGAACTGACTGCAACCCCTATTCCCCATCCCCCAGCACTGCTGCGAGGAGGAGGTAAAGAATTTGGGAGTAAAGGTAAACACGGGAAGAAGGAAGGCATGAGGGAAATATGTTTTAAGGTTGTTTTTATTTTCTCGTTATTTTACTCTGATTTTAATTAGTAATAAATTAAACTAATTTCCCCAGGTCAAGTCTGTTTCCCCCATGATGATAATTGCTGAGTGATCTCCCTGTCCTTATCTTGACCCACAAGCCTTTTGTTACATTTTCTCTCCCCTGTCCAGCTGAGGAAGGAGTGACAGAGCAGCTTTGGTGGGTATCTGGCATCCAGCCAGGGTGAACCCATCATAGTTACCAACAGAAGCATTTTAGCTTCTGCTATGTGGTTGTATGGGTTTGTAAAATCTGTTTCATTTTCACTGAAATTGTCAGAAATTGCCGTAAATCTTAACAGCATTCTTTAGCTACCTTTTAATGATAAATGCAACAGCAGCAGCAAAGTATATTAGTACCAGTTAGCTGAAAATAGCTTGATATTAACAAAACTTCTGCTTGTACTAATTGTTTAAAACATGCATATTATATGCAACCTGATGGTATATAAACATACTCACTGACAGAATGAAATACAATTTGCTAGCTCTTTTTCACTTCCTTTTTCAAGAACAGTATATTCTAAAATGTTGGTACCCTTTGGAGTCTGATCTTGCAAAGATTACCATAAGTTTAATTTTGTACTAAAACATGTAATGTACTAAAAAAAATTAATCTTATTCTTGTTCTAGGCTTTTTCAAAGCATTTTGAAAGAAAGTGAATGTTTAGAGAGCTTTCTGCCAAGCTGCAAATTACCTGTCAGGAACTTGTGCTAAGTACTGTACTAGTAGAGAGCCTGTTCTGATCATACTTACCAGAAACTGAAGCACAATCACTTTATGGCTATGAGCACAGATGCACTAGTCTTATAGAAGCATAAGCAGAGAATCAGATACAAAATTACTCCCACGGAAAAATCTGAAGAGATGGACTTTTCCATGGCAATAAGAATTATGCTGAATGCTTTAGTATTATTGTCAAGAAAATCATAGCTCCACAAAGGAATGGAGAATTCATATGTAAATCATACTAGGGAATAGGAGAATATGTTACATAGGATAATACAACATTAACAATACTGGAACATTAATTTGCATAAATACAGATATAGATATTCGTTTTTATGAAGGCTAAATCACAGTCACACAAATATTTTTATGTAGGATGCACTTGCCTGTTTGGAAACACTGTGATTAATTATTTCATAATGAGAGGCACATTTTGTTTCTTTAGGATAGTCAAAGATATTAGAAGAGATAAGGTAGATGACCACTGTAGGTGAACCTGAAGGAAAGCTTGTGTGATTTATCACTTCCAAGAATAGAAAAAATCACAGAAGAAACTTTGGAGGTATCTATACAGTTAGAAACTATAGACTTCATAGCTGAGTGCCATTTTTGAGATTGCAGGACTCAGGCGTGGGCATGCCTAATTCTGAACATGGTTGTAGAGGGTAACGACTGAAGGTCAGTTTCAGGGATGTATAATGCCAGATATGCTAGGGACAAATGTCATCCAGAGGAAACCTTGACAGAGTTGAGAAGAGCACCCATGAGAACCTCAGAATGTTCAAGAAGGTCAAGTGTGAGATGCTGTTCCTGTGTCAGGGCAATCCTCAATATCAGTACAGACTGGGTGATTAATTGATTGAGAGCAGCCCTGAGAAGGACTTGAGGACACGGGTAGACAAAAATTACGTATGAGCTGACAATGTGTATTTGCAACCCAAAAAGCCAACAACATCCCAGGCTACATCAAAAGAAGCATGGCCAGCAGGTAGAAGGAAGTGATTTTTCCCCTCTACTCTGCTCTTATGAGATCCACATGGAGTACTGCATGCAGGTCTTGTGTCCCCAGCACAAGAAAAATATGGACTTGTGGAGCAGATCTAGAGGAGGGCCACAAAGATGATCATATTGGGTGGAACACCTCCCCTATGAAAAGCTGAGAGAGTCAGGGTTGTTCAGCCTGAGGAAGGGAAGGCTCTGTGGAGATCTTACTGTGGCCTTTCAATTCTTAAAATAGGGCTCAAAAGAAAGATAGAGAAATAGTTTTTCCCAAGACCTGTAGTGATAGGACAAGGAGCCAGTTTTGAACTGAAAGAGGGTATATTTAGATTGGATGTAAGGGGTAAATTTTTTATTATGGGGGTGGTGAGAGACTGGATCAGATTGCCCAGAGAATTTGTGGATGCCCCACCGCTGGAAGTGTTCAAGGCAAGGTTTGGTGGGGTTTTGAGCAACCTGGTCTAGTGAAAGGTGTTGCTGCCCATGGCAGGGTGTTGGAACTGTATGATCTTTAAGGTCCCTTCTAACTCAAACCATAGCATAGGTCTATAGTGGAAAGCTAATGATCAAGATACATTTTCAAGAGAATCACGTCATGTAAGATATGTGTGGAATGTATTAGTCACATGATCTTTCGAGCCCCTAGATTAAGAGTTGGCCAAATGACCAAATTAAATCAGCATCTTTAGGAGTAAGGGAAAAAGAAAAAAAGGAATAAAGAAAGGCAAGTGCTTGGGTGCTTGGGTCTTCTGAATAATGTGTTTCAGCAAACTGATCAAACTCCTCTCTGTGTTCTTTCCACAAAGTAGCTTTCCTTTGATGTTTAGTATGAGAATAATAATAACAAATATTTTTTTTAAAAATAAAAAGTTAGGAGCAAAAGGTGTAAAACCAAATGAGATGGTCCAGTTGCCTAGTTTTAATGAATCTAGTATGCATAGGCCATATTGGAAGAATCTCAACTTATATCCAGTTCATGGACTTGAGTGAGGATAATGAAGACAGCATTCCACCAAAAGCATACATGGGCAAACAACTCTAAAAGCTCAGGCATTGGACTTTGGTGAAAGTTATTTTCATCGACAAATTGAGAAGGTAAATGACATCTTAGTTTTCAAAAATAAACTCCATAGCTTTGGCTTCTTAGATTGTAATAGTGGCATAAAGTACTACTGACTGTAGTAAGAGAATCAGGATTCAACATATATATGAATATCAATACTCTAGTTTAACTTAGAAGATTTGGTCTTAAATATTGTAAGTTATCTTAAGTTTGTAGTAGTTGTTCAAAATAAAATCGTTGAAAGCAACAAGAGCTATCAATGCTAATTCAGTATAATATTACATATTTCACTCAAATCTTGGGTATAGAAGTGAACACTCAACATTTGAACTCTCTTAATTATAGATAAAAGACATGACTTTAGCCACCAAGTACTCAATACAAGAAATTCCACCTGAGTTTATTCTATAGTTTATTAGAATTTGCTTGAGCTAATGAGTGGTCGGCTTTATTTTTTTTTTTTTTTTCCTTTCTGGAAAAGATTCAAACACTCAACTACTTTATCTATTGACATTTTCTTTTATTAGTGAAAATAACACTTTATTTCTCTTGTAGTATAGTTACTCTGTAAACAAAATAAATTAATATATACTAGAAAAAAGGAAAAGCCCAAGGTCAGTACTCATTAATCTGTAGGAATCTCACTTAAGGCCCAGAGATAAAACTTTAGTCCCACTTCTACAGAGTTTTTCATATATTTTCCCACAACACTGTTACTATATAAAATTGCATGGATCTTGCAAAATGGGCACAAGAACCTAATCAGAATATAGAATCACAGTTTTGTTCAGATCTACAGATCATTTAGTCTGCCCTCCTGCCGCATCCCACTGGCTCAAAAATTACATCAGGCTGCCCTGGACAGTATTCAGTTGGATTTTAAGTCTCGACAACCTTTCTGAGCAGCCTGCACCACTGTTCAATGCCTCTCACATGAAAAAGGTGTTTTCTTATGTTCACATATAATTTCCTGTGTTTCAGTTTGTGCCTATGGCCTCATGTCCTGCTACTGGACACCCCTGAGAAAAGCCTGTCTCTGACATCTTCATGCCTTCTCATCAGATATTTATAAACATTCACAAGATTCCAATTCCCCTGAGCCTTCTCTAGGCTGAACTTTTCCAGATGTCAAATGTCTTTCATCATTTGAGAGATGCTCCATTTTCTTAAATATCCTCATGGCACTTTTCTGGACTCTTTCCAGTATGTCCATGTCTCTCTTGTACTACACAGCCCGGACCTGACATAGTGCTCTATATGTGGCCTCAGCAGTGCCCGGTAGATGGGAATAATCACTTCCCTTAAGCTGTTGACCACACATTTCCTAACTGCAGCCCACAAGACTGTTGTCCTTCTTTGTTTTGAAGGCTCATTGAGGCTCATGTTCAACGCTGTCCACCAGTACACCTAGGTCATTCTCTGTAGAGACTTTTTCCAGCCATTCAGCACCCTCTGGTCTGTATTGGTGTATAAGGTTATTTCTTTCCAGGTGCAGGACTTTGCATTTCTCTTTGCTGAACTTCATGAAATTTCTGTCAGCTCATTTGTCTAGCCATCAAGTTTTCTGTTGATAGAAGCACATTCAGCTGTTGCATTAACCATTCCTCTGATTTTCATGTTTCACAGATTATAGCTTAATGTTTTAGCAATTAATTTTTATCATTCTTACTCTCTATCCCTTTATAATGAATTAAACTATACCTTTATAGAGTGCTATGAACATGTCTTGAGGTACTGTTTCTTTCCATTCTGATTCAGAAAATAGATGAAAACCATTGAAAACTTTCCAGATTTCCCTTTCCATTGTAGACATTTTCATAATGTTGATCTCAGGATAAATTCAATGGGAAGCCTCTCTTTCAGTTACAAAGGCATTCCACCAGACTTAGAGAAGTATTTTTCTTTTTCATCCTGTCTTTTATTAAGTCCATGTTTATTAATATTATGTTCATTTAAAAATATATTACACAGATATTTAAATACACTGTTCTGTACTATGATCATACTGACATAATTGTAATTCTTCACATTAATTCAAGAACAGTATTGTTTTTCAGTTCATCACAAAACCAGATGATTATAACACATCAGAAGACTACAGAGCATGAAGCTTTCAACAAATTGTGGGATGTTATCCATAGGCTGTAGCTTGTCTCTCTACTTCTCAAGGCTTCTGCTATCACACCAGGTCTGAATTCTATGCAATATGTCACTGTGTTGGAGCTAATCATCTTATTGTGAATAGAATAGCTTCTTGTTAACAGCTATCTATATAGAACTATGGTTACACCACACAAATACATTTTTTTTTCTTCTTTGTCACGTGAAATTAGAAAATAGGATTTATTCTTGACAGCAGAAGCTGTGAAAGGAATCTCCATGTAGATTTTATAACTGGGTCAATTTTCCATACAAAGACAATTATATCTTTTATCTGAGAGAGCTGTATGATTTTAACAAAAATTCTCCCACCTCAGTAAGATTTTTTTTTTTTTAATATTACACTAATTAGCAGTGTTTTACTTACCTTGTTTCCATTAGGTCAACAGTAGTAATTAGAATAGATTGAATGTAGTGAATTAAGTCCTGAAAATCCCATGCTCAAAATCCTGTTTATAGGCAAAGAGGAAGCACATCTTGTATATAAATAAAATCAAGACTTTATTGTTACTATAACTGAACTCTTAAGGGTCTAATCATTGTTAGCCCAAATCTGTTACCTAAAAAAAAAAAAAAAAAGAAAGAACAACGATGCAGCTAAAATTGTTCTACACATACTCCAGGTCTCCATTTCTTGAAGTGACCATGAGTGCTGCTGCTCGCAGACATGGTGCTTCCAGTGCCAGAGTCTTGACCCACCCCTCCTCATCGCATGCCTGCAGTCTATGTCACACCCTGTGCCTCTGCTTCTTATGGCCTGCATTTCTCTACCTCAGTGTTGTAAATATCTCATTCTACATTGTGCTTGTTACTACCCATTATATAAACCTATGGCCGTATCACAGAAAGATAAACAAAAGTAGAACAAATTAGCCATAATCACTTGGTCAAATAAAGAAATTGCTGTCACAGCCAAACCAAGCTGAGACAAAGCTATGGACAGGTCAAGTTCAGCCAGAGCAAGTCTGACAATTGCAAAACCACTACAATGCTTATGGTCTGCTACCAGCAATGGCAATAGCCTTGCATTGCAGGGCTACATGGTGACAAGGAGCACTAGTCTGTAGAAGACAGACATGAAGAAATACCTCTCTGCATACATGTAAATAATATAGATCCAGGGACAAGTTCAGTATGGGAAAATAAGACTACCTAGTACCCTAAAAGTCAGCTCCTTAGAGATGCTAATGCTGATTTTCTCCTTTAAACAATAAGAATGATATACCTATATATATATATATAGGTATATTTGCCTAAGGGATGATTTTTTTAACATACTTTCAAATATTTCTTTTAAACAGATGAAAATATTTCAATGCATTAAAATATAAGCAGGAAAATTTAAATATGAAGGTAATGAAACAAAAGTTGTTACAAGGTATACACAATGAGTTACCTCTCTAAACACAAGTATTAAATAACTGACAAAATGATCTCTGGCGTAGGGATGTTGAAAAATGGTCACACAGACAATTGTAGGAAAAATATTATTTTAACGACAGATGGATGCTTAAAGCAGTTAGCTCCAGTTCACCTGCTACTGGATTAAATTTTAGCAAAAATAAGACATATGCTGTTGTCTTGCAGCAGCATATGACTACAGCCTTGCAGTATACAAGTACAGCATCTGATAAAAACCCTACTGAAATCAAAAAAATTCCACAAAAATGTCAGAATCCACCCCGTGATTTTAAGTGTCTGGGCTTTTTGTATCTGTTTCTCATGAAACTCATCACAGGGACACAAAGCCTGTGTCATAAACCTGAAGCCCAAATTTAGTAGTGATTTTTCCGTACAAAAATAATTTGTTGACCAGATGATATTGTCTCTGATAAGTGCCTGTTTCTCCTGGGGCGTGGGGGTGGGTGGGGGTGGGAAATGTAAACAATTGGCTTGAAAGTGAAGGCATAAAGTAAAGAAGGTGTCCTTTCTTTCATCAGAAGCTAACAAAAATATAATATTTACAGCATTATATGTAATTAAATGAAAGAAACAACTGTCTGAAGGCATAAAAATTTGTAGTACAATTTGATAAATTATTAAACAATATGACTATTTTCCTGCACTGCCTGGGAGCAAACTACCATTTTTAAAGAATATGTAGATTTTGCTTTTTGTGTGGGTTTTTATATGTGATGGGGGGTTGGTCTTTTTGGGGTGGTTTTTTTTATCCAGGAGTGAAAAATATGTTCTTACTTATCCTTCCTTGGATATTCCTTAAAGGTATACATGCATGTTTGGCAAACAATGTATGTGGTATCAGCACTAATATTTGGACACCTAACTGTTCAGCAGATTTTGAGGAGGTAACAGAAGTTCTTTTTTGCCTGTCTTTCCTTATAACAATGTGAAATTCAATCCTACAAGTCTCACACCTGCAATTTAGGGAAATAAAATTATTTTGATAAAGTGCTGCTAACACCCTAACCACCAGATTATAGGAGTTACATGAAATTCTTTCATTTATTTGTAAAATTCCTGAACTGCTTAGTCAACATGTTGTTCAGATCCGTGTAATGTTTTTATTATGCTAATTCATAATCAGTTATATGTTTTGTCATGCATCCCTTTTCATTACAATATTAAAGAACATAATGCAAAAAAGTAGGCTTAACATTTTCAGAATGTATTTTAGCAATTTATAGAAAATATTTTACTTCTATGCAAGAGAAAAAAGCCACTTTACTTTTGCACCTTTATGTATGAAAATAGGACCAGATATAGAGCGGCAAATCCTTTCATACATGGCAAATGTCTCTAAAATGTAAAGATCTAATGCAGGAAAATACACATTATCAAGAAATAAGATACTCTGTTGTCCAAGAAATTTTCAAAAATCATCTGTAATCTGTTCTAAACATTTTAAATAGTCTGAAAGAGCCATAGCTACACGTTTTGATTTTTCTGCCAGACAACCATCTTTGTTAGGTAAAATACAGTATTTCAATAGTATCATACATGTTCAATAGCATAATCTTATAGAGGTATGTAAAAATTCATAATGGTTGGCATTGTTAATACCCTATAGTAAAATACAGAGATCCAGAAGTATAGGGGTTTTGCCAAGGATTTTTTTTTTTCTTTTTTTTGAGTAGTGTAACTAGAGTTATATATCAGGCAAATCTTCTTAAGCATCACTTCAGGTAATACAACACTCAAACTTATAGAAACAGTACCTGTCAGGATCATGAAGATTCAGGAGAGCAATTAGTTGTCACCTTCTTGATATCTATGATGTCTTTTCTCCCAAGTCTATACAACCTTTAACACTTCCAAAGTTAATAAATACACTCATTTTTTTAAAAAGTAGAAAAATAACTGAGAAATGGACACATTTTTTTCCTCATTGATTTAGTCAAGCAAAACTTACTTCCTTTAATAACATTTATGGGCTTTACTAGATATTAATTAGTGATATGACTATCCCATTACTAAATATCTGCCAAGCACATTAAATTCTTATGCTGCTACTCTCCAAATAACTGTTTGTGGGAAGTATGAATAAAGCTCAGAAGAAATCATAGTGATTTGATTTACCTCTAATATTCCATGTAACTGCAGTTCTCAAAATAAAAAAAAATTAAAACATTACTTTTGGTATAGTTTATGCTAAAAGGTATTATATAAACACCAAGAACTATGCTTCAGGCTTATATCTGTTGTATTGTCATCATATAATATGATATTATGTTCCTCCTTGAAAATTCCCTGTTCTAGTTACCTATATTATCTAGAGGAATGATGACACTAGAGATTATTAGAGAAGTTAAGTGTGAATTAAGTCTCAGTCAACTCCCACACCTACCAAAAATTAATATAGCTAATCTGCAGGTTTATTTTTTCAGTGCAGCTTCCTGGATCATTTCCATCCTCTTCTGTTGTTAAAATAGCTACAGGAATCTTGTCTTTGCTAGTGTGAACTCTTTGAGATCCATTTAATTAAAGTCATGCAATAAGAAGTATCATAGACTCTCATAACCTTGATATCTATGCATTAGTTATCCACTTAGCACTCTCAGGGACTCCCTTACTCATGATAGCTTTGAAATTTTACTATCCCCTTTTGCAGACTCAGCTAGCACTTTCAGAGTTTTGTAAACAACGTTTATGCAATAATAATGCAGTCATACAACTTATTATTTCATTTTCTGCTTTCCACTGTTACCCAGACTATCAAAAATCCAGTGAAAATTGTTTTATAATAATCTTTTACAATCTGCTGAACTCTGTTTACTGCCAGGATTTAATTCCTTTGACCACCTACATCGTGTTTAAGGAATAAATTCTTTATTTTTCTCTTTGATTTATTAACAAGAAGGGCAATGGCTTTCAATTAGAAGAAATTGGGAATCCATTATTCTTTTATAAACCAAGCTGTCTTTAATTCCATTGCACAATAATATTCATTGGGCACTTTTCAGTTTTGTTTCATTTCAGCTGGCATTGAGGAAAGGGGTTTAATTCAATATTTTAGTATTATATACTCATAAAGTAAGTATATTAAATAATATATTTGTACAGAAAATCACTTTTCCCTTCTTTGACATCTTGGATTTTCTTATTCTGACAAAAACAAGTGAATACTTTTTGTCCTGCAGAGTTGAACAAGCTGTACACTTGAAAGAGAGAGATTATATTGGTTTTGTGTATCATCACCAAAATTGACAGCCTCAATCATGAATATTTTTAATTGGCAAAATATCCCATTTTAATTAGCATATGCAAAGGAACATTAATCCATATTTCTCCTGCTCTTTATTTTATTTTGGTAGAAGCAGGGCTCTGTTTCTTATCTCTGTCTCGGTAGCTTCTCTGCTCCTGAATGGTTTTATCACTAATGTTCAATCCATCCAAAATTCTCTGAACACTATTGCTTAGTGGCTTGTTAAGTATTTCTTCTACAGCATTATTGTACAGAAGTGCTAAAACAGAGGGAGAGATGGCTTGGATGATATCTGTCAACCTTATTGTGTAAGATTCCATTTTAGATAGCTTTTAAAGCAAGCAACAATAGCATATAGCAATTTACAGCAATTTTTGAGTTTGCTGATCATTGCTGTAAGATCCTAGGGAGAAAAAAAAGGCACAAGTTAAAAAAAATTAAAAAATCTCATTCTCTTTCATTTTGAAAAGAAGAAAAAGAGGAAGTGAGAAGAATTTCTGAACATACAAACCCCATAACTATTGTTGTATGTTTAAAAGGGAAACAAAATGAAAGCTATAGAAAATAAAAGAAATTCTGTCTCAAGGACAAAACAAACTAAAGGTCTTTTCTGGACAAGATACTAATCTTGACTGACTGGAAGGGTAGATTAGACAGTGCACAAAATATCATGATTTCAGAACGGCATTGTGCACCTAGTGCAGTGTTCCATAGATTTGTATTTATCCCTAGAAGACAATAAACAGCATCTATGGCAAAACCAGTTATGTTATTCATAACACTCACATTATATCTTGCTCAAGAACAGAAACAGAGTAATGAAAGATTGAAACAAAGTGCTTTGCAGAAGGTATGAATACAGCTCCCTTAATGAAGGGAAGAGCAGTGTTAAATTGTTACTGTAAAAAATAAAGTATTTGCTTAAAAAAAAAAAAGAGAAAAAATAAAAAAAATTGTATCATGCTAAGGCTGCTGCATTCCTAATATTAAGTAATGTATTCAGATACAGTTAATTATGAATGTTGAATTTGCATTTGGTATCACTTTCAGGAATCTTTTCTTGTGGCATGGAGACAATAGAAAAAAACACCAAATGAGTTTAGCTGGAAAAAAAATATTGTGTAGTTAGGAAGAAAAGAGAAGAACAGTAAAACCTGTTGTTTAAAAATTAGTTGATTAATCTACATCTGTAATCTAAGCAGAGAGTAGAACCTCTTAAAGCATTGTTCATCTCATTCAGTTTATACTCCAATTTTAGGAAATAATGAATCATACCAAAAGGACATTTATCACAAGAGCAGTTTAAGTTGCTATCTTTTACTTGCTATCCAAAATTTAGTTGGTTAGACAACATAAACTAAACTTAAAAATCATGGAGTCTTCATTTTCCCTTAACTGTCTAGTTAGAACTGTCAGTTGCTCAGTGGCAGTAACACAACAAAAGAAAACCTAAACCTATTCAGTGTAAAAGTATCAACCAGCTAAAATCAGCAGCAAGTTTCAGAAAATGGAAAAGGACTTGGAAGTGAAAGTGTAAGAGGGAGGTGAAATACCAGATCAAAAAGGTTTAGGTATAACCTATACTGCAAAGTTTTACTAGTAGCAAAAAATACTGGATAATAATAATATTACATAAAGTGTTCTTCAAAAAGTACCAAAGAGGTTTCTTTAGTTCCAATGTAAAGATACATATTTTTCCATGTTTCTGTGACATGTCAGAGAACAGCACAAAAAGTAATATGATCATTTTATTAGTTTAACATTAGATCAGTGGACATCAATAATATAAGATTTAGGTCAGGTAGAAGGAAAGTATCAGAAACATTAGTACTGGTGCCATAAGAACAGGCGGAAGGCATAAAAAAGTAGCATGAGCAGGCATTTATGACAATCATGTGATCTTTTTCATTAGTTGTTTTGTTTGGCTATTGGGATTTTGGTTTGGTTTTGTAACAGCCAGAACAGCTTAGGGAGGTTACACAGTAACCTGTAGTCTGCATTAATTAAATTGGTCCAAGAAAATCCTTTTTAAAGCTTTAACATGCATATTTGACTTAAAGAGAGGAAATAGAGGTGTAAGGAGTGTTTGCTTTATCCACATTCATTCTAAGATACAATCCACAAGGAAAACATTGTAATATATTACATCTTTTGCATATTTAATTTTGCAGAATATTTGGGAGACTATAACTTTAGACAAATTCCAGGATGAAATGTAAAATAAGTCATTTCAGAAACATTCTAGAAAAGTCTAATATCATAAAAGCAAAAATTCTGAAACAAGGCGATAGGAAGTTCTGTATTACCTTACAATAAAATCAAAACTTTGATTTAGGTTTTCTAGATTCTTTCTAATTTCATTCTCACTTTAGTACTACAAACTGGAAGAAACTGGTCTAGTAAACTGGCCATGATACAAAAATATACCAAGCAACAGCTGTGCTATTAGCAGAAGATACCATTCTTCCACCCCATCCTGTATTTTGTTATTTATAATATAACAAATACACTCTCTGACAAAAATGTGGAAGTAGTATTTCCGCAATTGATTTCCATTATGAGGTTCATTTTGCTGAATGCCCCAAACCTTAGTGCATTAAACCTGTGTAAGTGCCACATGCTATATTGAAAAGATCTGAAAAAAAGTGCAGGCTATGCACTGAATGCCCAGACAGATTTTGCTGACTTTGTCTTAGTTGCTTTCTGCAGACATTTTTGTCTGATATATGGGGAAAAGTTCCAACTCCAGTAGCAACAACAACAACAAGAACAAAACCTATTGTTTTTTTAATTAATTGATTTGTTATTGAGAGATTTGGTGCAAATTTACACAGTTTGAGCTGTCTTGCATCTTTCAAACATAGTTCCAGATGTTCCTGTCTGCCAATGACAGATGCGATCTCATTCTCATTTCTGTTCTGGGTCAACTCTGCATTGATATAGCCCATATTTGGATATTTGTATAGTAGTATAGTTACTGTAATTTTTTCCTGTGGATGGTACTTTCAGGGTGGGAATGCCTGAAGATTCTTAAATACAGGTGGAAATATAATGCTGGAAATACATCAATACATTAATCAACTGAAGCAAGTTCTGCTGAGAGGCAGAGGGTGATGGGCTTGTTCAGCCTGGAGAAGGGACATTTTTGAAAGTAATTTGTCACCAAACCAGCAGGGTAAGGCTTTTCCCAGAGCTCCCTGGAGGGTGAATGAGAGTAAACGGGCATAAATTGAAGCAAGATAGTTTAGACTGGGAATAAAGATAAAAATTTTCCTCATATGGACAGGCAAGCTGTGCTCAGAGAGGTTCTGCAGTGTCTGTCCTTTGGGGTTCTCAGACCCAACTGGATCAAACTCTGAACAATTTTTTCTGCTGTCAGAGCTGACCCTGCATTGACCAGCAGGTTGGACTGCAGACTTTAGGTCCCTTCCAACCTGAACTCTCCTACTGTATTACAATCCAGCTTCTACCCATTGCTTCCTTCTACCTCACTATTTCATGAATTAGTATAGATGCATCATGCGAAGCAAGGAAATAGGTGGATTTTTATGTAATAAAATCTTTCGCCTAAATTTTTTTCTCTTCAGGGAAAGAAGGAAGTTCTAAAATTTTCATGATGCATTTCATAGATGTGTTGAATAAAAATATATCTTAGATTTTATATATCAATTTTTTGTATTTTTAAAATGTCCAAAAACTTACTGTGCTGAAGTTATTCACTATCATTTCATGGAATATCACCACTGAGTAAATTAAGACATTACACAGTGGGTACTCAAGTAATAGTCAAAAGAAGAGACATATACATCCTAGTGGGAAGAATAGCAAATCTCCTCATTTTCATGTGGAAAGACTGGTGCAGCCAAAAGAAGGACCAGTATGACTTGAAAAATGTTTCATTCAGGAACTGCTTTGTTAATAGAGAGCAAAATCAATGTACTTAGAAGGGAGGAATACAAGGGTATTGGACATCTGTAGATCCTTGGGTTTCTGTAGAATTATTGTTAAATCCCTGTAGATTTGCACGTATCTTGTTCCATTGCCAAAGATGTTTAGATTTTATGCATTCTTTTTTCTGGGTAGTTCATCAGTCTTAAATATTTGTGTTTCCCAGATTTTTGTTCCTGTTTGTCCAGTGAAGTTATGAATTGTGTACAAAAAAAAAGCTCCACTTCAATGATGGAAATCTTTTTGGTGTCAGTCCTCCCACAGAAGTTACCAAAAGGATGAACTGTCTATTTCTATAAACTTTATCTTCTATGATACAGGGTTAGAACAACATAAATAAATTTTTTGCTTTAAGAGAGAAAACATTTAATACACTTCTTCCTAACTCAACTCCTTTGGCATGCGCAACAGCTATATCTGAAATATATAAAAAATTATATGTATTTGGCTTCAATTAAACATTATTCTTACATTTATTCACATATGATTTATAGAAACAGTATTCAAAACTCTCCCTTTTAGTAGTTCTGTCATTCTTCTTTGCTGCACATGCATACCTGTAACACACTAACAGTAAAGGATTTTCTGTTGACTGTTAATACTGCCTACCCATGCATTACATACACCCTTTTGCTTTACATCGCTGAAGAAAATAATTACACATTGTAGTATTTAGGTTAATTTGTAATAAAACTGAGTTTCTGGACAGCCATAGTAGATATTTGGTTTGTTTTCCTTCTTTCTTTTTGCTAAATATATATTTAGCAGTTTAAAAAAATACAAACAAACAAAAAACCCCAAACCAAAGCAAAAAAAATTCCCCAAAATAAAAACAAAATCCCACCCAAACCCTGATTGCTTATAGACTGGAATATTGCATGAAAGGGAGATAAAAAAAAAAAAAAAGGATCAACCCAGTGAAAACCAGCACTCCTTGACAGATTTGATTCTTGTCCCCTTTACAGGTTTTTACAGGTATAAGTAGACACTTTATCTCTTTTTTTTTTTTTCTGATAAGAAATACAAATATTCATCCTATTTCATACTTCTATTTTTCTATTATCCATTTACACCAGGTTGAATATGTTTGGTAACCAATTATATGTTAAGGTTTTCTGTCTTTATTTCACTTTACAGATTGATCACAATAAACTAAAACAGAAAGTGAGATTTAACTACTGCTGTAGATAATAAATAAAGCCAAAATTTAAATCCTTAGGTTCTTTACTCAGGAAAACCTCCATGTTTTCATATTTCTTCTTTTTTAAGTTGGTGGTGGAGGAAACAAATCTTGAAGGTAAACTCCACCATTTGAATTCCAGAATTTCTCTGAGAAAGTGATTGAGAATATTTTGTACTGTGTCAGGGTGTACTGGGGGTTGTTGGCTCCCTGGTGTCAGGGCACCATGAGCTGCAGGGGCTCCCCATGCGGCAGCAGGACATGGCCTGGTAGTCAGGGCCTGTCCCACCACCCCAGCTGGAGAAGTAGGGAAGGCTAGAGTGCACCAGGTGCAGCCTCAGCCCTGTGTGTTAGGCACTGCCCTGGAGTTAGAGATGGGCTGAAGCTGGACTGGGACATGGGCCTACGGCTCTGCAGGGCTGTAGGGAACTGGAGGCTGGTACTGCTGTGTGATCACTGGGGTGGGGGTGATGGCTCTGGGAGGACTGAAAGGTGGCATAGGGTCATGGCCCCAGGGCAGGTTAAGCAGGACCAGTCAGGCCTGGTAGTGTCCTCAAGACTTTGATATACTATGGTAGAATTAAAGGCATGAATTAAACCAGAAAACAAACAAACAGGTTTTTCTCTTTTCCTTTTCTAAGTATTAATAATTAATCACTTCATTCACTCAAATACATGCCAACATCATGTCTCCTTCTTAGATGTAAATAATAGGTCATTTTTAATGACATGACTTTTTAACACTTTTGCTTTATCTTAAGAATAATTTTCCAAGTTTGGAGCCTTGAAATTCTATTTATTTGTTTCATTAAAGAAGGATATATGCAAGTGCAGAAAAATTGTTTTATCTGGCGTTTTTTGGTTTACTCTTTATAATAACTGTATATAAAATTGATACAGCAAACATATTGGACAGAAACACTTTGCTGAAAGGACTAGATTCATTTAATTGCTTACTACTTAATCCCTTTGAGCAGGACAGAAAATTAAATCTGTGGTGCCAACGTAGTCATGAATTACCAGATGTAATTATCTACCATAATTAGAGATATCAAATTTTCAGAAATAAAGTATCACTTTATCACAGTTTTTTATCAGTTGGATATTTTTCTATAGCAGGATCTAAAGCAACACTGACACAAGGACAGCTGGTAGTTCAGAGGGAGAAAAGAATGAGAAAGAGCTAATGGTAGATTATGAGAAATGAAGAAAATGAAGAGTGCAAATGATATATTGATTGTATTTCTCATGTTCATGAAGTTGAAAATATCTTGATCCACTAACTAGTGAAATTATCTTGCGTATAACTGTCAATTGTAATGATATTATGACTGAAAAAGCAGGGCATTAAAAAAAAAAATCTTGGAAAACCCTCTTAAAAGGCCTTTTCTCAAAGATTTTCTAGAAAATCACTCCTGAAAGAAAACAGAAACAAAAATAATAATGTAGTGCATATTGGCTTATCTTAAATGGCATCAGCATGGCCTTGACAGTTTTCCAGTAACAAATGTTTTCACATAAAATGTGAATATTTTATCTGTTAAGTAATCTCATGTAGGTTATCTTTCTATTTATAAGAATGTGCCTCACAGGGCAACTGAAGCTAGTTTTATGAACAACAGATATATACTGTTTAAAATATATTTAGAGTTTAGTTTGCAATTTTGTATTGAAGTATAAATCAGCCAGATAATAGTAGTCAAATATTAGATTTATGAAATCTTAGAAGAGGAAATTCTTTGTAAAATTTGGAGTATTATAAGTGTGTAAAAAATATTCAGCAATAAGGTCTTTCATTTAAAATATATTTCATATATTTTCATTGGGAGCAACTGAAATTTCTCAAAAAAACAGTCTTCGGCATTATTGAGCACCTAGAAGAATGTTAACAAAATTAGCACAGATCACCTTGTCTCAGAGGAAGTACCTAGCCGTTGTGAGGAAGCCCAGAGAAACTTACTTCCCCTTTCTATGTTCCTCTGATTTTATAAGAAGGAAATTTTTGTACATAAAATAAAAGGTCTCATATTCTAAAACATCAGAGACATGACATACGTAATAGCTTTTACTTTCCATGCAATTTAGATGTTTAAGCCAAAACCTGAGATTACTTAGCAGATATGGAAAAATTACATAAGCTTTTGCAGCCACAGTAAGAGCCAACTCAATTTTTTGCAAAGACAGGAGTCAAAAATATTAGTAACAACTTACAGCTCACAGTTGCTACTGAGGCTAATGAATCCAGGTGTGAGAATTTATGCGTACTCTCTTCCAAAAGTGTAATAAGGAATAATGTGGGCTTTGATTACAAGTTCTTTTAAGAATATGACAAAGACCTCAAATTAATTTATGTTAGTTACTAATCAGAAAATATTGTTTTCAGTTACATTTACAGTTATACCAGTCTAGACTGAAATCAAGCCTGAACTTTGAGGCCATCAGCATTATAATCTCCACCACTACCGATTTATCTGAGAACAAAAGAAGAGATAACATGCAAGCAATATCTGGGAACATTTAGCAAAAAATTTAATAATCACATGCTTACAAATCATAATGTCAACAGAAATCAGAGCAGAAGATAGTGGCAGAAATGTGGCTTTGAAATAGTTGAATATGTTAAAATAGTATATATAACTTAAAAATATTTAAATCATCTAAGACCCATGCAGTTTGGTATAGGATTTTTATTGTATCCATTAGTTATGCACAATTAAGCAGTCATATCCTCTGTCTTGTCTGTGCAGAGACTGTAAATGAAGACTAGAGCTGTCTAATTCTTCACAATCATGGATTTATGCTATAAATTTTACTTGACTACTTGTAGGAGAAGGCAACAAGTCTTTATAAAGTAATTAACTAATAGTTTGAATAATGAACATGCCATTAGAAAGGCATTACTTATTTTCATAAACAGTGCAAGATTATATGAGGCAGGAAGGATCCTTTCAGCATGTGGGTGCACAAAAAAAAAAAAAAAAAAAAGGCAAAACACATAAACTTGTCGTTTTTCTGGGGAAAGAGCGGGTTCATTAGAAGCGGACAAAAAGAATATTTTTCAGTAGATTGGATGTTTTCAAGGCATATCCAATTTCCATTCAGACTTTTTGTATAAATCTGCATGTCATAACCCTTAACAGCACAACTTTATGCTTGGCATGGCAAACCTGAGTCCCCATTCTGCCTTTAATTCGCTCTTTAGAAAGCAACATTCATGGGAATATCTAGGCATTACATTTTTAATACCAGTAACAGAATGTGCTACAGTCATAAGAAAACAGTGTCAGTTTTTCTTAAGAAATGTGGTATTATTTATTTGATAAATATGTCCAGAAGGAAGTCTAGATCCAGCTGAATTTGGAAGCCACTAACCTTTGATTCACCTGAGATTTCTGTAGCAAGAATTGTGAATGTTTGGGTTCTCAATTTGAAAAAGGGTAAGGGGATTTTACAGGGATTGCAATTCCTTTTGTTTTAAGTACTGTTTCAGCATGGACCAAATGAGCTGTTTTTCGCCATGTTAGTGATGTTGGGTGCTTAGCACAATGCTTTTTTATTTCTGTCACTGATTGCTTTTCAGATGAATTGGCTAGCACAGCAGAGCACAACAGCATTGAAATGAAGAATGCTGTATAATCATAGCAATAGAAAGCATAAGAAAATTAATAACAGGATCTATACAGAAGCTGAATTTCTGGTTTTTCTGTTTGCTAGTATAGTTACGATCATGGCAATAATATATGAATGCTTTGAAGACACACCTTCATGTCCACAGTGGAAATAAGCTTTTCCCACTGCTTTCCTTGGAATTTTATTCCGTGTCTATCACCTCTTAAGGGAAAAAAGTAGCCCCCTAGTATAAATACTAATACAGCCTGAATGGGATTATCTGAAAAGAGGGAATAATGCAAGAAATAAATTATTACTTAAATTAATTATTTAATTATGACCCTTAGAATGGACACATTATTGGAATCCAATCTGATTCCATACTTGGCCCCATTTCTCAGGAATTTCACGTCATTGAAATCATTGGATTTGGCTGTCTCTGGGTTTTTGTTTGAACACAGATATAAAAGCATAAATCTTGAACTTTAATACTGATTATGATAAGCAGTCACCCTTGTTTTCACTGTGTTCATACCATTGCAAATGTACTTACACCAATGACTGAGTGAAAAGCACTTTTTTTGACCATATTATTAGTCTTATTAAACAGAAGAGAAAAAAAAAAAAAGAAAAAATCCAGAAGACACTTATTTTCTAGTCAATTTTTTATTTATTCAACAGCTGTAACTAAGGTAGCTTATTCTTCAAGTTTTCAATACAACATGAAAGCATGTGGAACAAACATCACATGCAATCCTTCTCAGATAAAAAAAATAAAATCGAAATACAGAACAACATCTGATTACCCCAGGGTTAATGGTAAAATTCTATATCTGAGTTCATCTCACATGACATTATATATACCTCTGTTATTGACTTCTAACACAGTTAGCCATCCTAAACTCATTTGTAGTTAATGGAGGGGAAAAGGAACTCTTAGTTTGAGTGTCTTTCTGCATATGTATACTTTTTTTTTTTTTACTGACAATGAATGTATCTCAGCTCAGATAACATCCCTTTATTTATTTATTTATACCAGCAATAAGATCTTCAGTGTACCCAAGATGCTGACACGTAAAAATAATAGTTACATCACTATAATATGCCTAAATTATAACTCTTTCTTTCAACATAAATAACATTAGCCAATGGTGGACACTGAATCATTCCAAAACATGTTGAGACTTGATTTTCAAAAAAAGATAAAACATGCCCTCAACATATTTCATCATTATGTGTAAATCAAGTCACCATGTTCATTTTAGCAGTGGTATAAAAGTACTATGAAAAGTGCAATTCTACTTTGAATTTCACTTTCTTTCTCTACTTTTAATTGTCTGCTTGCTTGTCCATTTGCTAGTTGTGTGCATATCTCCTTGGCTACCTTTGGCTGACAAGTATTGGACCAAGCAGAGGCCAATATAAGGCAACAATCCATAACTGATATGCAAGGGACACTGGTAAAGATTATGTTATCCTGAACATAATCTATTTGACAGAATATGAGCAGAAAGGATATATAGCCTATTTCCTTCAGTGACATTTCTCTGAATGTGTGCTTTACTGTTGCAAAAAAGTTTCCTATAAAACTTCCTTGCTCTTATTATGGGTATATTATTGTTAATTTTTAGAAAACACTTGTGATTTTTAAGTTCTAAGACAAGACCATAACACAAGGTGAAAACAGCAGAGAAGCTGCTGTCTCCTACTGAAACGCTTGAGCTTTCAAAAATTCAATTTTTAATCCTTCTCTACATATTACAGAAAGCATATATTACACTCAGGAAGGACCAAAGGCCAGGGGATTTTTATAAACTATTATTTTAGCCATCTCAAGGTGATTTTGAGAGGTCATGTATGCCATCATCTCACACCAACATCATTAATTATTTCAGATGTCTATTGTTTACATTTTATCTGCAAGCAGAACCCCACTTTGTAATCAAAGTGGCTGCCATTAACTGGCCAATTAGTTAGAAATACAAATTCATTTTCATTGGAATTATTCCCAATTGGGATGCATGGAAATGGAACAAAAAATGTAAGCCTATATGACCTGCTTGCCTACTTATTAAACCCAAATTAAATTTAAACCACAAAAGCATAACATTAAATTGTTATATTTTTTTTTATTTTGTAACAGGTGGGTGAAATTATTTGAATTCTGCTTAGGTTTTAGAATATTTATTCTAATTTCATTCTAAGAAAAACATAAAGCCATAGAACAGTTTGTGTTGGAAGGGGACCTTAAAGATCGTCTAGTTCCAACCCCTCTGCCATGGGTAGGGATGCCCTTCCACTAGACCAGGTTGCTCAAAGCTCCATCCATCCTGGCTTTGAACACTCCCAGGAACGCAGCATCCACAACTTCTCTGAGCAACCTGTTCCAGTGTCTCACCACCCTTACAGTAAAGAATTTCTTCCTAATATCCAATCTAAACCTACCTTTTTTGAGTTCAAAACTAGTACCCATTGTCCTACCCCTGCAGGCCCTGGTGAAAATTGTCTCTCCCATCTTTCTTATAAGCCCTCTTTAAGAAAGACCACAATACAGTTGCCCTGGAGCCTGCTCTTCTATAGGCTGAACCCTAACTCACTCAGCCTTTCTTCATAGGAGAGGTGTTCCATACTTCTGATCATTTTAGCGGCCCTGATCTAGTCAATTTATATGTTCTTGACTACATCCACTCTTTACTATGCACTACCTTGCCTTCATTGTCTTATGGTTATGATATGATTGCACATACATATATATCAAAATCACACATGTGTACACAAAGTCTTGTGTTTGCATGGTCAAAGAGGTTTGTTCACATTAAGAAGTGTTACGAAAGGGACAATTTATTTTTCAGTTGCCAATTATTACTAAAAGGGTTTCATATGCCCTGGAGGAAGCTTTATTAGATACAGTGGATTTATTATGGGAAAAGACCAGTACAACACTACTTTAAATAAAGAATGTGTAGCAATCTCTTGAGTGCTGAATGTTATCACTGACAAATTAAAAAAAAAGAAAAAAAGAGTTATGAACCTAGCTCATAAAATAATTTGTCACACAAAATAGGAAATTAAGCCAGGAAAGCTCACTGCTTACAATAAAATTCCATGCAAGTTTGTGAAAAGAAGTATGCATCTGGCAACAAAGTTTAAATGTTTGGTTACCAATGGACAAACTCTTAATACCCTCCAAGATCTCAAAATCAAGTCCAAATATGTCCTTCCCAAAAGGTTTGAAATTAGTCCAAAAAGGAAACTCACAGTATCTCCAAGTAGCCAGAGATACTTTTACTTTGAGAACAAAATGTGTGTACATAAACATGTCTGTCATACAGCAGCTGTGATTCTGCCTTATTTCACCCTGATCAGTGCAATACTTTCAGAGAATGATCTTGGAATATAACACAGTTGTTCTATTTATAAATAATTATATATTTAAAAAGATGCTTATTTCATATTTTCATACTTGTGAATATCATGGGAATAGTTGCAGGAAAAATTAGGCTAATTAAAGAGCTAGCTGATCTTGCCTGTTGTCCCTTTAAAGAATATTAATAAGTCAATACATGTTTCCTCTCTGAGATTTTCAAAATATATGTAATTTGTGTATTTCTGGTTTTATTCATATAATACACTTTTTTAGCAGTCAAGAAATTTGCCCCTTTCTGCCAGCTAGTGTCACAAAAAGTAGCATCTCATTGTAGAAATACTATAAACTGTGAAGCCTTTTGAGAAGTTATTAAAAGTAAACAAAGGATTAAAAATACTGGTCTTTTTTTTTTTTTTTTTTACCTTTATTACCTTCTTTTTCATGTTTACCTAAACATGAAAGCCATTCTCATAATTTTATTAATGAACAATATATTCTACATGTATTTTCAAATGAGATCAGATGAGACTAAAACATGACAATTTAAAACTAAAAATGGCTTAAAGAATAGATTTAGTGCCATGGAAAAATATAAACAAAACAAATACGCTAAAACAAGTGGACTAAAACCTGCAAATTCAAGTAAAATAGTACATGAACAGATAGTAAAAGGAAATAAAAGTATACACCCACTGTACCGTTTTGTGAATGGAGACTACATAAAATATCTAGGAGACCTAAGAAATGCTGTGTAGTGGATGTGGACTATGCTAATGAGTTCTGAGGCAGGAGATAGAAGACAATACAAAGCAAATACCATAGGAAAGTTATGAAAATGCATATTAGGAAATGGGAGAAGTGACATCTGGAAAAAGGGCACTCACATATTCTATACCGACTAAGAAAAATAGTCTTCTTTAAAACAAATAACATATTCTGATCAGATAAAGAACTTACAGATACCAACTGTCAGGAAATGGTCTGAATTCTGCATTTCACTTTCTTGAGAAACACAAATATTTTACCTCTTTAGAAAGAAATAGTTTCAAATAAACTGTGTTTAGTTTAAGTCAGTGTGAAATATAATCACCCGCATTTCTTCATTTGGGAAAGGATCTTAGGAGTTGCTGGACACAGATGCTTAGGAGTTGCTATGTAACCAGTAGGGAAGGACTCCTCCCTTATCCTACCACCTATTTGATGGAAAAGTCTCCCTGCAGTTTCTCCAGCAGCAGCTCAGGCCTCAAACATTAGTGTTAACCTATATATGAAATAAAGTGTATTGGTTATACGTAACAGAAATATTAGACTGAAACAATTAGAACATAGTGGCTTTCACAGAAGATTTTATTGAGCAAAAGAGAATGCAGATATCCAAAATGAATACTCAAGGTTAGCGGAGTTCAGTCAAGCCTCTGAAAACTTTGGATGGAAGCCTGAAGGTAGATTCACCATACCAATACAAAGTATGGTCTACTATCTCTTTTAATTTATGTTCACTTTTAAGAATTTGTAGTGGGTTAGCCCTGGTTAACAGCCAGATTACCACTAAACTCCCAGCTCACTCTCCCCTCAGCAGAACGGGGGAGGAAAGAAGAATAGGAATAAGAAAGTTCATGGGCCAAAATAGGGACATCACATATTATGACAGACAAGACAACCTCAGCTTGGGAAAGACTGACTTAATTTATTGCCAGTTAAAATAAAACCACAGCTACTAATTCAGGTAGCAGAAAACAGAAAGACAAATACTAGCTTTTCCCAGGCTCAACTTGTTTCCTTAACTCCCATGTCCCCTACCCTCACTTGAGTGGTGCAGGATAGGGTGGGAGACAGGGGTGGTGCAGTCAGTACCTCACGGTTACTCTCTGCTACTCCTTCTTCTCACACTTTTCCCTGCCACAGTGTGTAATCTCCATAGACTGCAGGGGAAAATCCAGTCCTCCATGATCCTCAACCTCCACTACTTCTCACCCTTTTTGTTCTCTCATCTCTGTAGCAGTTCCTTGCCTTTCTTAAATACACTTTCCCAGAGGTGCCACATCCAGAGGCTCAGCTGTGTCCCACAGTGGGTCCTTTAGAACCAGCTGGAACCAGCTGGAACTGGCTGGAACTGGCTGGAACCAGCAAAGGGCAGCCCCTGGCCTCTTCCCCAAGGGGCCACCACTGCAGCCCCTTCCACCGTGATACCTACATCCAGTACAGAATTAAACAGAACTTCCAAAATACAAATGAAATGGTAAATATCAGTGTCAAAAGTCTGTCATGCCATAATGTCACAAATGAGTAGTTTAGGTTAGGTCACTAATCAAAGTATTAGATGAATCACCATCAAAGGTATGAGCAAAATAGTTTTAAAATGAATTTGTGGGTAGCTTCACTCTATATCTCATTACGTGGATGGAACACATAAAGAAAAATGAAAATCGAGTTAAAACTGAGCTGAAATGATTTACACAGAGACAAAATGTACAAGGGTGAGGTAGGCTGTCCCATTGAGTGATGATATTCAAAGTGGATCCCCTTGCTTTCTAAACTCTTAATAGAACTTAGGTGTGGCTAGATCTAATCTTAGTATCAGGCTTGGTCAATGTTTCATATCTAAAGAATTATAAGGAATATTCACAGTTTAAGGTTGATCATAGAATTTTAGTAGCACTTAATCATTAACCAATTTATAATTTACATAGGGAATAAAATAGGATTTACTTAAATTATAAAAATGCCTTAACTATGGGTTCAAAATGGTGATACTTCTACTATACTTAATATGAAGTACCTAAATTAATTCACACACACATACACACAGATACAAAGGAGTAGATGTATGGACATATAGGTACAAAGGTATAATATACCTGTTAAAAGTTCCTCAAATTCATTGAAATACTCCTGTCAGACACCTTTGTATTTCTCATAGGGGAAGGGTTGAGTCTCAAGAAGCAGGAAAAACAGCCCAGGCCTCATCATCAGCTTTTGTCGACGATCCTCCTAGCTTTTCAAAAGGGAGTTCACAAGCTCTGAGAATCATACCTCTCGGAGATACTGGTCACAGCCCACTGCAGCCCAGGAAAAGTCACATCCCATAATCTTGGTAATACAGATATTTGAGTGCTTATATATCTCCACAGTGGTGTTGGCTGTAATTATAAAATCACAAAGGGTCCTCATAAAACCACATCAATTTCCAACATATACAAATACAGTTTTAGGATTTTCATCAGGGTGTATTTCAAAATGACAAACAATTTTGTTTAGTGTCAAGACATTTGTCTTGAGCCTTAATAGTATTACTTTTACAAATAAATCCCTGTTCTTCCTCTATAACACACGCATCAATCTAGACAGTTTGCCATTTTTTCCCATTTTCTTGGGCCCATACACCTATGTTCTAATGGCTAGAGTACAGTTCCTTTGTGATTTAATCCTAGCACAATGCTTGGATATATGGTGTATACTGAAGCATTGCATACTGTTAAGACAAAAGCTGTGTTTTTACTGTTGACTGTGTCAGAAGTGAAATTAACTAAATGACTCCAAGATTGGAAGTTACTTTAAAATTTGGTTGCATTATCCCAGATTACCTTTTGAATTTCAGTGGGTAAGGTGCCCTCATCATCTCTTATAATTGCTGCATGGTAGATTTTATCCACAATTAAGCTTGGATGTAGTTAAGAGCTAGGGAAACATTATTTCGGGTGATGCCAAATGCATCACCCAAAATGCATCATTAGTGGTCCTTTTCATTAATGCTTTCCCACTTAGGCAATATATCAACTAAAAGCCACTGACTAGTTCTTAATGCCATTAAAGATTGTGATTGCTGTTCGGGTTTATATAAATAACTTGCAATATTGTTGCAATCCTATTTTATTTGTTGAATTTTCAGTGTCTATGCTGTTTAACATTCCTAGTCTTGTTCCCAGGATACCAGTCAGATCATTTTGGAGAGGTGAGGGTTCATCCATGTAACCATGCTAACCACCATATATAAGCTTTGTTCAGGAATAATGAGCAGATAAGTTTGATTGTAGAGATATCAACCTGTATTGATAGTTCCACTCATTTAAGGGACCATGATGGGTTAATCAACATTCACTGTTGCCCTATATTTTTAATTAGGTAGGGACCAGTGTTACAAATGTGAGGAGACAGTCTGATAGGAGGCTGAGTTTGTAAATATGGTTGTTCAATGTCAATCCTGAATTGAAAACCTAGCGAACAAGAGTGGGATCTGTCTGAAGACATTATGTGTGCTGGATGGGTTCTAGTAAAGGTATACCAGAATTCATGTTTGAAAAGACAGGTATGTCTGTTGTGTGTTTCTCCCATAAAGTTTACAACAATGTAGAAGGTTGCTGTAATACGTTTAGTGTGATTTTCAATTTGGCATCCTACCAAAATGGTGTCTTGTATAGTTCCCTTTAAAGATGGAATTTGTTGATTGTCACTTTCATTTTTAACAATCCATTTCTGCCTGCAAAAGCTCATGTTATTGTGTAGTGCTACTACTGATAAATTTAGACCAGGTGTAGGTACATCAAGTACATATGCATTGACCCATGGCCACTTTGTTGTACACAAATTCCACATTTGGTGCTCGATAATCATAAAATCACGTAATAGTTCTACACTATGATTATCCCAGAGGCAAAATGTGAATACGGGTTGTGTAAAAGTGAAATTACACCAACAATCTGATTCTGGTATCTTATAATAAGGTTTCTCATTGTTTCTTGGTTTAGAAAAATCAGTATAGTATATTAAATTTCAGTGGAATTTCTGTGGTAATGATTGCCTAGCACCCTATTTTTTCTCTTCCCTTGGCGTGATAGCATTTGGTGAATGTTACTGAATGAATGAAATGTTTTGAAAGGGTGAAATATTAAATCCCAATGACTGAATTTTTCATTATGTTTCCTGGATTGTTTGGTGTTGCCTTATTAGTTATTAATGTTATCTTTGTGGACTTCAGAGGTTCTCTGTTTTGGCACAGTTTGTAGCCATTGAAAGGGCACTCAGAAGCCCCTTACAAAATGACTCATTCTCTAATCCAGCTAATTTGAATGGGACCATTGTCATGGGCTGCCAAGTGTCTTTAGCTTTGCTTCTGGTGCTGAGCAGAATGGAGTTTAACCAAAATAATTATGTGGAGCCTACCAGCTGAGTTGTGGTAATAATGGTTTAAATGCAGCTGATATTTATATCACATATAAATAGATTTTTAGAAATAAATGAGAAAGGTTCCAGCATACCACATACAAGTTTATTAATGATTTTGTGCATTCTAGTTTGCAAGTGGTTTATAATGGTAGCTAAAACATCATTTGCAAAATATTTTTTAAATCATTTATACATCACAGAATCACAGAATCATTTAAGTTGGAAGGAACCTCTTGAGATCACCTGGTCCAACCCCACTGCTCAAGCAGGGTTACCTAAAGCAGGATCATGTTCATTTCTGTTTTGAACAACTCTATGGATGGACCCTCCACAGCTTCTCTGAATAGGCTGCAATGTTTGATCATCTTCACAATAAAAATAATTTTAGAAGTGTTTTCATGTGTTCAGATAGAATCTCATGCATTTCAATTTGTACCTATTACCTCTCGTCCTGGGTACTACTGAGAATAATCAGGCTCAGGTACCTATACAAACTGAGAAGACTCCCTCTGAGCTTTCAGGGCTTGTCTCCAGCATGCAGAGTCCTAGCTCTCTCAGCCTCTCTGCACATGAAAGAAGCTCCAGTCTCTGTCTCTTTATCTTTTTTTGTGTTTAAGCACTGGATTGTTTCCAGTATGTCCATATCTTTCTTTCACTGAAGAGCCCAGAAATGGACACTACTCCACATGTGAACCTCTTTATTATTATTTTTATGTAAGTATTTTATATGTTATATTAATTTATTTTTGTTAAAGTAGCCATAAAGTTTTCATATCTTTATTTTTGATGCTAAATCTAAAGTGAAAATTGGATATGCAGTTTCTATTTTACGTGTACAATACATGGGTGGCTAGGACACAAATATTTTTTAAAATTACATGATTGAATATTAAGAGTAGAACAAATAAATTTTCACATTTCATAGTCCTCACATAGGTTTCTATCATTGTCAAATTGGAATTAAAATGAAAATTCTTTAAGAATTTATATGGCAAATTTACTTGGTAAGTGTTTATGTTATTATAGCTATTTACTCAAGAAAAATGTAGGAAGCTGAAAGCAGTTGTAAATAGTTTCCTATTTTCCTTTAAAAAGTTTGACACGCTGCTCATAGTGTGATGGAATAAGTCTAACAATCTACTTCATATAGACACACTACACCATCTCACAATATTTGGAATCCATGTGATGACTTATATAATATAAAAGAGTTTACTACACATTCTTTTTCAAATTAGTTTATGAAGATTTATGACATAAGTATTTGTTTGTCAGATATGGTACACAACCCACTGCACTTACTATAATGGCTTGAGTTCACTTCTACTTTAAAAATAGATCTGCAGAAAATCAGTCTTTCCATTAATGCTCTGCAATACCGTTAAAGTCATTGAGTTAGAGTATGTTTAACTGACGTTTAAATAACTGGTGCCTTCTCAGGCCCTGTTCTTGATGGCCATTGTAAGCAACAAGAAGGCTAGATTCAATAGAAGGTGTTTGGGCGTTTTAAGGGAACCTCTGGAAGGTTATTTATTTTGCTTTATAAATAGGTACCCAAGATAGGCAGATACACCTTTAGATGTGACTGTCTTTCACTGTTAATCATGAAGGGACCTTAAATTTTGCTGTAGTTATTGACATTTAGGAAGGCTGAAGCAGGTAGCAAGATTTCTTGCTGTTTGCTATGCTATCTCTTGAATCCATACTAAAAATGTTAGCTTAAATATTATAACACTTACTCAAATCCAATAAAATACAGTGACACAATAATTTTATGCCTATTAAGCTGTATCCCGCTTATTTATCCACTATTCTAGGAATTATTACTTTATCCCGAGAAGATACCATAGTGAACCTTTGTTGCTGCTGTATGATTTTTTTCCTTACTAGTAAGTTTAGAACACTTCGCTGACAGTATTTACTCTGGTTTTGATGCCTCTGTAAAGATAGCTTTCCTATTGCATTTCCTAATAGCAGTTCACTGGCAATTTATCAGATACTCAAGACTTGTCTAATTTTTGACATACCAGAATCTTAGAAAACCTTATATTACTTTACATTAGGCAAAAGAAGAGGCTTCTTTGCCTAATCATTAATAGTGGGCCACATCTACAAAGCTCTAGCACTTCATATCCCTTTAAAAATTCTATTGTTGACCACAATTCACAGAAGTCTGATTTGACAGACAATAATAGGCACTGAGCTGACAGGCAGAAAAAATAAATCCCTGTTATACAGATATAGTGCTCTAATGAGCTGCATAGTCTACATGCTTACTTCCCAAACCTTGAAAATTGTGAACTAGACAACAGTACCCTTTCTACAAACAGTTAAGCTTTATATTGGCTCACACAAAATATTCTTCAAACTGTTCAAAGATGTTTACCTTCTAAAACAGTTCCATAAGACTGGATTTATCAACTAACCATGATTAATTTAGACAATAATAATCAAGGTTTGTGACTGCTCAGAAGTGGACATCCTATTAAAAAGTTGCTTTACCTTTCCAATGTGGTTTTTCCACAGGCTACTATTGGCTATTCCACTGCATGGTTTATTTATATACTACTATTAGGAGTCACAGCAAATTTACAAATGCAAAAAAAACCTGAATACAGAATGGCATTTCACTTTAAAATACTTTTCATGCAGAAAATACCTAAGCATTTCTCTTTCTAAACCGGTAGCAATGTGGCCTGTTAGTACCTTTGACAACCTATATTTTAATATATATATGTAGAATATCAAGCCATGGCAATTAACGAAACAGGCAAAAACCCCAGTAAATCTCCAACAGAATCACAGACTGGTTGAGGCTGGAAGGCAGCCCTCGAGGTCATCTGGTCCAGCTCGAAAGCAGGTTGTCCAGGACCTGGACTTTTGGATGTCTCCAAGGATGGAGATTCCTCAGCATCCCTGGGCAAGCTGTGCTGGTGCTCAGTCACTCTCATTGTAATAAAGTGCTTCCTTATGTTCAGATGGAACCTCCTGTGTTTCAGTTTGTGTCTGTTGCCTCTTGTCCTGTCAGTAAGAAAAGCCTATATCCATTTTCCTTACACTGTCCCTTCAGATTTTTTATACACATTGGTAAGATTCCTCCTGTACCTTCTCTTCTGCAGACTAAACAGTCCCAGCTTTCTCAGCCTCTCCTCTTATGAAAGATATGCCAGTCCCTTAATCATCTCAATGGCCCTTTGTTAGGCTCTCCAGTAGCTCTGTATCTCTGCTGCACAGTGTGTTCATGCATCTTTTTTACCAGGGAGCATCGAACTGAACATTCCTGGACAGGAGTAGTCAGCATGACTTCACCAAGGGGAATTAATGCTTGACCAACTTGATGAACTTGTATGATGAAGTGACTGTCGTGATAGACGAGGGGGGAACAGTGGATATTGTCTACCTGGACTTCAGGAAGGTCTTTGACACTGTCTCCCACAACATCCTCATAGAGAAACTGTTGATATATGTGCAGGATGAACAGTGAGGTGGGTTGAAAACTGGCTGAATGACCTGACCCAGAAGGTGGTGATCAGTGGTACAAAGTCTACTTGGAAGCCAGTGGCTAGTGGTGTGGCCCAGATGTAAATACTCGGTCCACTGCTGTTCAACATCTTCATTAATTGTCTGGATGATGGGGCAGAGTTTTTAGCAAGCTGGCAGACACCATGATACTGGGAGGAGTAGCTGATATGCTAGAGGGTTGTGCTGCCATCCAGAGGGACCTTGATAGGCTGGAGAAATGGGCCAACAGAAACCTCATGTAGTTCAACAAGGGGAAGTCCTAACTCCTGCAACTGGGGAAGAACCTGATACACTGATATATGCTGGAGTACACCCAGCTGTAAAGCAGCTTGGCAGAAAAGGACCTGGGGGTCCTGGTTGAAACCGGGTTGAACATGAGCCAGCAATGCTCCCTTGCTACAAAGGCAAATGATATCCTGGGCTGCTTTAGGCAGTGTTGCCAGCAGGTCAAGGGAGGTGATCCTTCCCCTTTATTCAGCACTGCTGAGGCCACACCTGCAGTACTGTGTTCAGTTCTGATCTCCTCAGTGCAAAGGAGACATGGACATACTGATGAGACTCCAACAAATGGTCACAAAGATGATCAAGAGATTGGAGTATGTGTCCTGTAAAGAAAGTCTGAAAGAGCTGGGATAGTTTAGCCTAGAGAAAAGAAGACTCAGGGGGGATCTCATCAATATATATAAAAATACCTCAAGGGAGAGTGCAAAGAGGATGGAGCCAGGCTCTTTTCAGTGGTGCCCAGTAGAAAAGACCAGAGGTAATTGACCCAAGCTGAAACACAGGAGGTTTGGGCTGAATGTAAGGAAATACTTTTTACTATGTGACTGAGCACTGCCACAAGTTGCTCAGAGGCTGTGGAGCTTCCCCTCCATCTAGACATGGTCCTGGGAAACCTGCTCTAGGTGATGCTGCATGAGTAGGGGTGGGTGGTCAGGGTGACCTCCAGAGGTCCTTCCAACCTCAACCACTCTGTGCTTCTATGAAGGATCACCTCCATCAACCTGCTGGCCATACTTTGCCTAATGCAGCTCAGGATACCATTAACTTTCTTTGCTGCAAGGACACCCCTAAGTCCTTTTCTGCAATCTCTTTTTTAGCTGGCTGACCCTCATCATGGAATAATGCACGGGGATATTCCTCCTTCAGTGCAGGACTTTGCACTGCCCTTCATTGACTTTTCATGAGATCACTTTGTGAACTTATGCTGACAACTCCCAAACACTTTCTTCATGCACCTGCAAATGGTTTCTCGGATTAGTTGTTCCATCACCTTTCTAAGCATGAAGGTGAGGCTGACCAGTCTGGGTGCTCCCTTTTACCCTTTTTGAAGATAAGATATTTACCAGTGTTGCCTCAGAGGTGCTCTGCTCTGGAGTTTTAGGATGGAAAAAAATTAGTTATCTTGGGAACACAAGGAGTTAATAAATTTATATGAGATAACAGATGCAGTAAAAGCTAATCAAAATTTATTTATTGTGTAGAATTGATTTTTTATTTTTTTTGCTGACACACTATCTCCTGAAGGAGAAGGAAATGTCTTCATTAAAACTATTGTCAACACATTAAAATATAGGCTGTTAAACCAATGCCCTAATTGTTCCTTTTCTTTTCTTTTTTTTTTTTTTTTTTTTTTGGTATTGCTAATTGTTTCAATTTGAATTACCACTGAGACAAATGTTTTAGTAGCAGAGTTTTATAACAATGTTTTATTAGGGTATCAAAGCTTAACTTTTCTATTTAGTGATTTACAAAGGTTGTTACAGAGCTTACTGTTATCATCAAGTTCAAAAGGGTTCTGACTTCTTCTGACAGTAGTGTCCTGATGATGGTACCACCATTATCACTGTCCTGAGCACTGTGAGATATCTGAGGCCTGTCACTGGCTTCCCAGCAGACACAAAAAATCAATGAAGCAGAGTACATACTCTTAGAGTTACTTCTTTTATACATGACAATCAAAAGAAACACTTTCACAAATAAGAAACCGTTGAGAATTTTTTCCACTCTACAGAAAGACTGAAATGCAAATCAAGCAAAATCAATATTCTTGGTCAGAATTAATCTTGTTTTTCACACACAAGAAAATTTCATGGAAGAGGCATGAGAAGACTATAAATGCATAAGGATGTGGCTGATTTTGGTAAAAATAATAGTTGTTCTTCTAGATGCAAGAAAATATTTACGTGAATTGTAATTGGAGTTGTAATATATCTCAAGCTGGATAATGTATCGATTAACCAGAATCTGGTTTTTTTCATATTCTATTTTAGTAGTTTAGGAGTCCTTCCTGTAAAGAACTACACATTTCAGCAAGAGGTTTTGTTCACAGGCATCAGCAAATAGCAGACATAAAGTACTATTTGATGAAATCTCAAGGAACTGCAGTTACAATATCCTTTTCCAGAAAACTCAGACTACATATTGCTGCATCATCTCAGCCAAATTTTGTCTTTTAGTATTTGCTTCAAAGTAAAAAATGAAGTCTCTTTTATCCACCGAGTCCACTTTTCATAATATTAGAAATATATCTAGTATGTATCTTAAAAATAAGTACACCCTAGAGCTCAATATTTATAATAAAATAATGTGAACAAAATTTGGTTATATAACTCTGTGTCATAGTACAACCTGAGTCTCCTACTCCAAAAGAGACCTGCTGGATCTCAGCCACAAGGTAAGCTTCCACTGTCTCTTCGTAAATTTATTAATCCATAGACCTGTATTTTCACTAATATGTGTATTGTATATGTGTGTTTGTATACGTTTGTTTTAATATATAAATATGCAATTTTTGAAGAGCTAGGGGTTTTTATTCTCAATTTTTCCCTTTCATCTTAAACTCTTCTTTTTATGCCTCTTCTCTACTCTCATTCCTCTGTTGTGCTGTGGCTGAAACTCCAGTCTTACTGAAATTAATTGGAGTTTTGCCATTGATTTGAAAAGAGTCAAGATCTCAATCGTGATGTTCATACCCTGCAAATATTTACAGAATTTACAGAAAGCAAGATTGCAACTCTCCTAAAACTTCCGCGTAGCATGACTACTCAGCCAGCTCTACAATTCACATTTAGCAATTCTTTACTATTCTGCTAAAAAAACCCCTCAGATTCCTTCATTCTGTAATGTTATGATGCTCTTGTTTTAAGCCCCAGACCTTACAAAAGTCAAAATTTAAATGTCCATTTTCTATAAAATTAGTTCAGCTAAGTCTTAAACTCCTTCGACTAATCAAGTATTTTATTGAACAAAATTTCCAGATTTTTTTAACAATTTTTCCTAATGTACTACAAATCCTACATTAAAAAAAAAAAAAGTCTTGATTTTGGTTTTTCTTTCTAGTTTATTCGGAAAAGTGTGGGTTTTAGGACGTTCCATAAAATTCAAAACCTACTGCTTTTCATAAAATAAGTGTTAACATTAAACTACTTACCTAGAAAATGCATGGAACTTGTGCAGATTATATTTTTAACCTGTGTTCCATGGCTAACCTCTCTTCCTTGTGTTAACACAATATATGGAAATGTCTTATTTCATTTTTGTAAGATAAATCTATTTATGTTGTAGACATTTTATCTGACAAAAAAATTTCTAGCCGTTTAGGCTGTCTTCTTAACACCACAATTAGAAAGAACAAATATAGCTAAAATACTATTATGTTCTATGGTAACTTGTATTCCATGTAATCCTTGATTGCTAAAATATGCTGCTTGATCATAATTTCAATTTTAAACAGTTGAGATCTGTTATTAGTTGTTTCCCTGGCCTAACCAGACTACAACTTATTCCAGAAAATAAGATTTGTAAAGGCTTTTGTCATTGTTGCCGCTTTTCTTTTTACACTAGGGAAGACTTATATAGATTCTAAAATAACCATGATTCAGTTTTTCCTTTATTTTTCTTAGCAATTTAAATTTCATATATGTAATTGTCCTTAAAGTTTGGTCCACTTAAAAATATTATGACCCCAACCCATTAGCAAACTGTTATTATAAACAGCCAGCAAGAAGTATTATTTACTGTTAGCTACTGTAATCAAGAATATGACAAGGAGGTGGGGTACCATAGATAACAATAGAAGTTAAAAATATAATTCCATTCAGTGAACTAAATTGGAAATACAGTTTATTGTGAATGAAGACAAACCTGTAAAAATGTTGAGTGAAGTGATTTTAACAGGTTATGATAACACCTGTCTTCTGAGAACTTGTGAGTGCATCACTCATTTTCACATTTTCCCACAATGGTCATTAACCTAAAATCGCAGGCCCTTTGTTTACCAGCGTATTATCCCTGTTGGTGACTTCTTACATCTGTGAGGAACTTAAATTCTGCATGTGTTAAAGAGGCTGGCCATGAAATCAATCTTCTGAACTGAGGTAGGCTTGGAACTAATTTTAATTCCCCCTCCCGCCCCCTCCCCCCCCCCCCCTTTTTTTTTTTTTTTTATTAGAAGATTACCATTTTGGAATAGTAAAGATACATGAAAAGATTTTTAACTTTTACATAGCCTTATACTTTCCTACTACATAGCTATTGATCAATTTATAACTCTTTTCTTCCTCCTAAATAACTTTTGCTCTGCGCTTGGTCAAAGAAACTCTGAATGTTGGGGAAAAAATATGTTCTACCATCAAGCTATTCCATGATATTTTTAAGCTATCACATCTTTAGTTGTTATGGTATGTCAATCCATTTCACCATACCAGGTACAAAGCCAAACAAAGCCAGCTAAGAGCTATCCACTTATTTGAAGTAATCCTTTCACGTTTTTTAATAGCTTTTTAGTTAGGTAAGTTAACCTTGGAACAATATACTGTAAGGGTGCCTTAAAACAATGTATATGATCACTCTCCTCTGATGTGTTCCTTCCATACAGACCACAGTTATATAAGACTTTGTGTTTATGGAGGATGCTAAATCTATGTAAATAGGGAAATGGAATAAGGCTGAAAATCTTTTCTGAGTGGTTCCGCAGTGTGATCCAAGGTCTAGTTTTGATACAGTCCAGCTGTGCGTGAGCTTGTTCCAAACTTTTGAGAAAATCAATAAATAGGGTGAAAAAACTGTGAGTGCATAAGAACAAACCATAGAAGAAAACAAGAGCAAAAATGCAGAAAGAGGTAGGATAATTGAGATAGGACAGTCAGCAACTCAGGGATTACAGACAAAGTACTGATGTGGAAATATATAAAAACCCAATTAAAAAAAATATATGTGGAAAGATGATGATTTAACAACATCAAGGATCAGCCAATTCCAAGCAGCAAGACAGGCCACCCTTTCCCCTCTGACTAACAACTGTCTATCAGCAGACAAATTAAGTGTCTAAGCATATTAAATGTTATTCTGGGAGATTATTATATGTTGAATATATCTACAGAAAAACATAATTGCTTTGTATTCTTAAATCATGTGTAACTTTCCTGCAGTCTCTGCAACTTGCAAAAGTATCTTTATTGTGACCCAGAGATGAAAAGTTATAAGACCATCTGAACTGACGGCACAAAAATGCAAAATACTCACATTTTACATGTGTAAAAACTACTAAAAGATTATATTGTTACAACACTTTAATCCATTAAACAATTCAGAGTTCTTCAATTACAGATTAAACAATTTTTTTGCGATTCGTTGGCAGACTTCCTTCAATTTGTCAGTGTCTGCCTTAATCCTTTGGATGAATAGTAATATATTTTTTTTTCATTGAAGTTTATACAGTCAATTCATTCAGGAAAAAATAATTGCCCACCCTTTTTCTTCTAATTTCTACTTTAAAATGCAATTGTTTTTATTGAGGTACTTCTCCTTGGTAACTTCTACCAAATAAAATTAATCTTTGATAATAATATTCAATATTCTCCATATGCTGCATCATGTCAAGAAGTATAAATGTTGCATCACTGTTTTTACACTACTTTATAGCTGTAGAAGGACTAGAAATTTATTAGCCCTTTCACATAGTCATCATTATTATGTATTTCACATAGTGAATAAATGATGAACTGTTGCTACAGAACATATTTCATTACAAGAAAAACCCCAGCACTCTCTCAGTAAGTGTGAAAGGCCATAGCTCTGCTTTTACCTGAATCCTAGAACAAGAAAATATGAGGTATTTTTTTTTGCTTTTGGCACCACCAAGAGAATGCTGTTGCTGTGAACCGCAGTTTAGCTTACTGTACACACAACAAAATGTGAGAGGGTATGTACTTGAGGTCCTGCGGTCTCTTATTTCCCTTCATCACAGAATACAATTTAAAAAGAAAAAGGGGAAAAAAAAAGAAAAAAAAAAGAGAAAGTAGGGAATCCAAGTGTCACTAGCTTTAATATTAAAAATGGATGATCATTAAATGTTCTAGCAGAAGAATATTTTCAGGCTGTCCCTATTTCACAAATTAAGAAGTATATTTCTTGTCCTATGAATGTGGACATTAAATGAGGTGCAGGAGTTAATGAACTTGTTAAATTAAATTTTCTTTCTGAAAACATACATAGTAACAAGCAAGAAGAGCTTGCAAGTTTAAGCTTTGTGGGAAGGAAGGAAGGAAGGAAGGGGGGGGAATGGGGCAGACAGTTATATGTTTATTATCCAGAACTACATATCAGCTAGTGCTTACATTGCTCTAAAACACTATTGTAGCATCCGCAGAAGAGTCTATTTTTTACTGGGCATCATCTGAAGGAATATATGTGCCAAGAGCATACTGCTTATCCTCTGAGAAAACAGTATAAAGACAAATGGTCAATGATTGACCTGCTTTTAGTATGCATCCCACAGCAAAACGTCAAGAGGATGAAAATAGTTCCAAATTCCTTTATCAGGATTACATTATTAATATCTAAAATTACAGGCTTAGATCTACAAGAATCACTTCAGCCAATGGCCAAGTATCTGAATTACAGAAAGGATTTATATGACAATCAACAAATATTCACAAGTACAGCTAATAGGCTTACAGGGAAATTTTTCAGTTGCTTCTTTTATACAGCACACTACATGAAAAGACATGTGTGAAATAGGTAGTTATGAATGCTGATTGGTTAAAAAAAAAGCCCTGTTATTTGAATCTACAGACTTAAATGTCATACTTAAGCAGTGGGTTGTGTTAACTGCTCAGAAATACCAGAGAGATCAGAATAATTTGATTACTATAGTAATTATTTTTAAACTGACTAGATAAGATGCAATTAAGTGAAAATAACTGGGCCATCATAACACTGATTGAGGTATGGCTGTTATATTGAAAAGGTCCAGACTTCATAAATAATCAGGAAGGGCAATGACAAGGGTTATGATCAGACACACTTTTGGTGTCTCCATGAGCTCTATTTTATCAAACAATGTCAGTTAGTAAAAGCTGTTCTTGATGCATAATTTCTCCAAGAGTAGATAAGGATCATGACTGTTTAAAAATATGAACTTTGCAATAGATCTTATGTAATCAGGTTAGTATATATCAATCTTTAAAAAAATATTTAAGGATACCTTCTTAGAGACCATCTGAGTAATAAAAATAACAAATTAAAAGTAGTCTCAGAAGAAATGTAATGTATCATCATTTCATAGGACTGACCTATTTTTTAACCTTCTGCAAGCCAAGAGAAGATCAATCCTGATACCATAATTCTGCAAACATTTTCCCTTATTGATTTATATCAAAATAGGAAATGCATATATATGCTTAACAATTTAAGAACCACTTTGCTGTTAAGTATCTCTTAAGTGCTACTCAAAAATGCAGTTCTAACATACCAGACTCTAGAAACTGGTTAAATATTGTGTTATATTTATGTGAATGACATGTATATTTTAGGAATTTTTAACTGATGCCTCCTTACTACTGACCTATTCCAGACATAGCAGTAGAAAATTGCTATAAGAATGGTCAAGAATATGCTAGCTACTTTTTTTGTTGTAAAATGTTGATTCATCAAAAAGAATTTGTTTGGTAGAAACATGTAAATTTTGAATGTTACTGTGATAACAAAAGATTTCCTAACTATTCTTCCTCACACATCCAAATTATGGGTCATATTGGTTTCTTAAGAAATCAGTCTTTTACTGTTTTTTTTTTTCTGACATTTTCCTGTTCAGCTACAGTTCATCCTATGTTTGACTTTCACTTAAAGCTATATGTTTTCTTGCATATATGTTCTTGGATGTAACATGAGGAAGAAGACAGCAGGGAAGTATATTGACTGTCAATTAAAAGGCAAAAAGTGTCTTTGAATAACATTTTGCAAAGAGTATAGAGACAGAGAGAACAGGCTTTCTACTGCAAGTGCTCTGCTTGCAGAGCAATGAGGGTAGCTTCTGGGAATTAAGAAGTCCAGCTTTGGGGACCCTCTGAGACAAAAGCATCACCCATGGGGTATTGATAAGCCATTATGGTTATTCTTTGAATAGAGTGCTTCAGCTAAAAGCCAAGAACAGTCAAAGCCTAGGAACAGGACTGGTGGGTGATGCCTCCAGAGAACCAAAAAAGATAAAACATGAACAACACAAAGGATGAAAAATTCCATAGAACTAAAAAGGATAAAAGCTCTTCTCTTAGTCATGATGGGAAGAAGAGAGAGTATCCTTCTTGGATTGTGTTCTGGACACCGTGGCCTAATAAGCTACACATGTACCTTACATCCTTAATTCCTTTGAAGTTTTTCTTCTATGAAACTTTGCCTTCTCCTCTCAATGCCTTTGCCAAGCTTCTCCTGCAGCTGCATCTACAGTCACTGACTGTAACATTTTCCTAGCCAAACCCATTGTAGTCAAGGCCTATGCAGTGAACAGCCATATCTTAAGAAATAAGAGTATTTCTTGGAGGGTGGAGGTATCAACCTGTGTTTCCTGTCAATATACAGAAAAGGGAAAAAACTGTAAAGAGAGATCATAGTAACCATGAATGTCCAAAAGGGGTAGCTGATCATAGGTGAAGTGATTTGTAAGAGGGTATGAAGCTATTTCCTACTGTTTCTTAAATCAAACTTGAAGCAATAGCAATGATTTAGAAGTGTTCAAGTACCTGTTTTCTTAAGGGAAAGGACCTGAAGGGGGACTGTCATCAGTTCATTTAAGGTGCTCTTCCAGCATTGCTGTTGGAGCCTCTGAATTGATTTTAACACTCTTCCACCATGTCACTCAGCACATTGTCCAGACTCATAGCTGGGAGGTGTGTTGGTCATCAGGTACCAGACAGCCATTCAGAAAAACACAAGGAAGAACAGTAATAAGGCGTAGACACAGCTGAGATGGGGACACTAATTTTTTACCTTCTCTTCGAGGCAGATAGAAGATCAGTATGGTTCTTCATACATGAGCCAAGAGCTGCGGAGGGAATATCTTTTATTTAGAATGCTGCGAATCATCTGTGTAGTAGAGGCATTTGACACCAGGTAAACTGTATCTTATCCCCTAAATCTTCCCCCCACTAAAAAAACAAACCAAACAACCAAACAAAACCCTAGAAGGCCACTAAGAGTCTTGGTACCAACTTTCTCAATCTATTGATTCAGTAATGTTTTACTGTACTGATTTACTAACACAATAATTATCAGGAGTTTAATTTCCATCAGAAAAATGAACTTTAACACTGTCAACTTAGCATTGTAAAGCCAACACTTCATATCAACCAGAATATTTCTTATATAAGACCAAGACCACTAGGTTACCATATGTTCCTAAGATACAGTCAGCAGGATCTATCAAATAAACAGTTGAATTCAATAAAACAACAAATGCATGAGGTGGTCCTGACTTAAATCCCCATCACATTGTTTTCAGATATTCACTTGGAAAACTGACAGTGCTTGAATAGTGGCAGATTTTTAAAGCCTGAAATGGAGTGCAGGAGAGGGACTGAATCATTATGACACTCGTAAAATATTGAGATCTCAAAATCCCACTGACTGAAATAATTGTGTTATTTCAACACTTTCATATATATGATATAATTTTGTAAACCCTTGTTACATTTGCTTGATACAGTTTTTTAATATTAAAAATATTTTAATATTGAATGCACATTAAATATTTAGAATAATTATTCCAAGGGATCAATTACCATAAATGTTTATTAAATATCTGCCAAAATTATGTTTTGGTTTCATTAATAAAATATTCTTTTTTGAAGTGCAATATTTATAGAATTATTTGTATAATAAGGCAGATGGATTACTTTGAAAGTTTAACAGGTCCATGCTATTTAAACTTTCTCTGAATATGTCTGATTACTATGACTAAAATGGCAGATGTTACTCTAAATTTCCAAAAAGAATCTAAGATTTTGCTTGCCTTCTTATTTAAATGTTTTCTTGACAGACATGCTAAATAAGGTTTCTATTTTGCTTTGAAAATTAATTCTATGGGTTTATCGCAAGCATATTTATTTTGAAGACAAATGGAACTAGGTGAACATTGATATATTTCATGAGCTGCTCTGAATTTGATGTAAAAAACCCTAACATAACTCCCACTAATGTCTGCAAGATTTTTTCCATTGGTAACTATGGTTGTTAAAGTAGGTGTTTTGCACAAAAAAATGTAGGTGTAATATTTCACTCTTTTTCAGGTCTCTAGAGTGACATTTATAATATGCCCATCCTTGATGATTTATTTTAAATTTCATTTGCATTTTGTTTTTATTTTTCCTGATGTCCCAGAACTTCAAGAAAAATTCCTTTTTTTCCCATCTCATTTTTTTAGGTAATTATCATTGCAAAGAATGTTTTAAATGTATTTGAAAAGCAAATAGGTAAATAGACAACTGTTCCATGATGGTTCCTTTGTTTTAAACATTAGTTTAGTTTCACTGAATCCCACTATAAAATGATATTGATGCTGTTTATGCATTGAAGAATTGTAGAATAAAAAGGTATTATATTAAGCACTCCAGAACCATCTAAGAACAAGACTTAGAATATGGGTGATGATTACACAGAGATAAAAAGTGCAAACAAGGATACTGTGTAGCCTTACAGTAATAATAGTAAGATAGAGCCTGGTTACTGTGGATTTGTTTGTAAATATTGGAGTAATTATGAAAATATTCCCCAGCAAGTCACCTATAACTAAATTGACATCCTTATGGAACTTTCATATAATTTCTCTCCCTGTTGCACAGACACTATGGACAGTTTGTTTAAAAAAAAGCAAACTAACAAAGAAAGTTGGATTTAATTGGTCCTTTGACTAGGGTACCTCTCATGTCAGGAATGTCTGAAATGGGACAGTTAGTCACTGTCCGGATGGAAATGAGAGTCTCTGTTGCAAGATTATGTAACAGCAACTTCAACTGCATCAGGTCTGATCGGCCCATAGTCTTACGTGACCATGGATCAGGTGGCCCATAGTCCTATGTGACCACCTCACCATGTGTATAACCCATTGCCATAGATTTTCTTAATCCACATGTAAAACATCTCCTAACTTTCTTATGTACAAAAGACTGTCCTATGTAACTATTTCTGCATCTGCAGGAAGTTGGTATTGCTTAATAACAAGTCTTTTATCTATATACTATCTGATTAACTTTGTAGCAGGAACCTCTTAGAGAAGCCTCTGGAAGGACATTAGTTAACAATTAACAACTTTGTCCTTGCACAGAAGGAGCTGCCTGGAGAGAGTTTTTAAGACAATTTGAAATTCCCACCTAGAGAACTGCACCAAATAACCAAGTAGGGAGTGTTGCTAAGTGTTTAATCAGCACCAATTAATAAAGTTATGAGAGTTACTAAGGGTTCAGTTTTTCACCTAGTACCAAGTCACTCCATTTTCTCAAACCTGTCCATTCTCTCATATATGAAGACGACCAACTGGAGGGTTCCTGGACCACCCACAGAACTGATTATCCTCAGGAATAGTCAGGTTTTAGTTCTAGGCTCTTTGTTTGGAATATTATGCGCTACCTATTTTTTTAATACTTTAAATAGTCTACAGCTATAATTTAGCTGAAGAGTGCACACAGGATCCCTCATCCCAGCATGGTTTTGTGGCTGAAGAATGTGTCAATCTTTAACCTACAGGATCTACTGGATCTCAGACTATTTCCACATTCTGCTATTCATCCTTTTTTTCTTTTCCCTTTTTTTTTTTTTTTTTTTAACTACCTAACACATAGAAGAGCCATATAATAGTAATATGATTCTTTATATTGTGAAAGATACATTTCTTATTGGAACACTGTGTTTTCAGTATATGTGGTACCAGTTAGCTTTTTCCTGGGCTGTAATCTGTGTATGCATATCTGATACCAATCTCTGATTTGACTCTTCTAGCAAAAATTAAGATAAAAGTGTTAATAACATCTAGAAAATAAGCCTGACATGCTGACATGAGATGAAGTTTTTGTTAAATATCACAGAAGAAACAGGACTAGGACAGTAAAACCCAGGAGTCAAGACAGAAAGGAATGCTAAAATTTCATAGCATTTTTTTACAGATATATATTACATACTTACACTTCCCCTGCATTCTACTAAACTTTAAAAAATGACATTTTGGAAGGCTATATGGAGAGCTAAAAATGACATTATATGTAAATACTGTTATGTTTCAGAAAAATTCTGTTCCGTGTATGCAAACTCTTGCTGATTAAACTATTTTTTTTTTTTACTTTTTTTTTTTTCTTACTCCTAGATGAAGCATTAAAAGTCTTAGAGTTTACGGATGTATGTATATATTTCAATTCAACTTTTTCCTTAAACTGATTTTTTTTTCCTTAATTCAAGATTAGATCTTTTCTTTTAGATAAATTATTTATTGTGGGTTTATTTTAATAACACTTGATTGGTATTCTAAAAAGTCTTTTTATAACTTTTCTAGTTTTCTTAATAATTACAACTTTTTTATACAGTACCTATTCAATTATTAGGCTGTATAGCGAAGCTGTGTATGTCTTAGCCTACCTAGCATTTATTGATTGTTTTATAAATTATCCATCTTTAGAAAAGTCCTTGGAGATATAAAATTGTTGTAAGAAATTTTTACCAAATAAAACATTCATAAACTTAAACAATAACATATTTTTATAATACATGTAAACAGAAAATCATGGAGCTGCAAAACCTTGCCCTTGCAATGAAAGCTGACAAAATAAATAATAAACAACAGCTATCTTTAGACTATCTATATAATAAAAATATTTCTCAATGATTTAGAATTGTATTTTACAAAACCTGAAGAACACTAATACGATTGCTAAATTGCTTTATAGCTCAAAGGCTATAAAAGTCCTTATCATCCTATCTCCCAAGCTCTTCATAACTCAGTGTAAACTTTTCCTTATGATTCTCTAAATAAGTTCCATTGTTAAAACCAACTGAACAAGTAACAAAATAATGCTTCTTTTCATGCTCAGATTGTACACATTCTCAGTTTCAGTTTATGAAATAACATTTTTAGTAGACACACTGGTTTTCTTGTTTATCTCCTTATGACATAACAGTTCAAGGTCCATTCGTACACAACAATATACCATTTGGTCTAATACAAAATATTTCCTCCCACTACCACCTTTGTTTCATAGAAGCCTTAATTCTCCAATACAGACTGCTAATCTGTTCTGCCACATCATTTCATAACTTGCAGTAAATAACGTTATGATATCCCTTTGTCCTTGCCAGTTGCTCCGTTATTCTTAAGTACATTTTTACTATTTTATATCCTCTTTTGACATTGACTGAAAGATTAACACTATGGGGTAGAGGTTAAGTCCAAGTGAATACTGTGAGTCAAGAGGAATACAATATAGGTGTCTCTTTAGGGCTCTAGGCTGCTGAAAACAGTAATAATGGAGAAAGGTTTTCAGCAGCATGAAAAGTCACCCAGGGCAGAGTCACACCACATGAAGATGAAAGCACTTTCACCTTGACTCCTCTTTGGAAAGGTTAGTGCAAGTTGTGATTCTGCATTGCTACACATCCTGCATACATTTTCAACCTGTCCTTTTGCCCTTGGCTTCTATGACCTTGCTGCAACGCAAGCCAGTGGAAATGTCCAGGGCAGCTGATAGTGCAGCTAGTCTTGTATAATTTCACTGAGAAGTGTGGAAATAATTCATTACATGGGAAACTGTATACTTGCTTCAAACTGAAGATTCTACAATCTCTTAGGAAAACAGTTGCTGGTTTAGAGCAAGGTTCATAGCTGTGGAGGACAAAAGGGTCATTATCAGTATGAGCAGGCTCCAGGGGAGATTTCAGGCTATGATCTGTGCCATAGATTCATACCAGTCATTCTTAGTTAAACCATCTGAATAAAAACAAAAACAAACAACCAACAAAAAAAGCAAAAAAAACCCCAACCACCAAACCTATACACCTTTAACTCTGTATCATTTGGTTCTAGGGGGAAAAAAAACAAAAAAAAAACCACCAAAAAACAAAAACAAAAAAAAACACCCAACCAAACGAAAAACCAGGAAAAGGGAGGCAGAGAGTGATCTTTTATATGAACTCATTGAAGTTTTCTACTGGCAAAACAATTTAAAATGCTTAACTGGAAAATAAGATAGCCAAAGCTAATGGAATAACCCCACACACACACTTACAAAAGTATCTACAACTTTGAAAATAATAATCCATTCCAAACAAGAGATTCAAATCTATAGCATCAGGTACAAAGTCTAATCCACTGAGTCTCAGTGCCCTGTAGTCCTACTGAAGTAATTAATACCAAGGCTAAAAATGCAAAGAGAGAATTTCTGGATTTTGTTTGCCTTGTAGTCCTCTGGGCATTCAGTCTCTGAACTGCAGCAATCCAATTCTTGTGTTGCCCTAAAAGCACAACCTTTAGCGAAAATCTTTCTGAATATTATTTTCCTTCTTTTTTTTTTTTTTCCTTCTTTTCCTTTTTTTTTTATACCCTTGAATAATCCCCATGGAAAGCCATATTAGTATTAGGATTTTCTATGGTTCCCATCAGCTGAATATCAGAATGCCTATTGTCACCGTTCAGTGTACATTCCAAATATGAAAGTGCTCAGCTCTGGATAGAAGTGTAACTGTAAAGAAAAATCAGAGTGCTTTGGTGAAGACTTTGTTCAATAATCACTGCTTTCTGACTGCAATCTGTGAAATAATTTTTTTATAAAACTTGCATAATAAAGGCAAGCACAGATGTTTCTTCATTTTTCAGTACCATTTCTTTGCTTTTGTTATCTTTGTTGCCCATACTCCACATACAAAAATCTGAAAGATTTTTAGTAACTGTTCTTGGGAGAATGAAAGAAGAATGATTGATAGAAGCCAGTACCTCACTTGGATGCATAAAATAAAATGCAGTAATAAAAAAACCAAACTTAATATGAATAAATCTTACATATGCAAATCTGGAACAGCAAAATCTAAACAATTCAACCATTCTAAAGATGATTAACTTAAAGTTATGCTATAGTAAGTGTATCACAGCTATGTTCACATACACAAAAATATTGTTTTTCAGAACCTTTAAATGAAAATATGCAGAAAAGAATTAAGATTAAAATAAGTAGCATTACTTCTTCAAAAGCATGGGTAAACACCAGACATATCATGACAATTTGTCCACATCTAAAACCTCTGTAGGATAGGATTACTAAAAACATTAAACTAGCACTAAATGCATTCAAAGCTGAGGGAAAAGCTGTGACTTATTCTTTAACCAGCATAGGAAAAGACTTGCACAGTTTCCAATTACCTATATATATTAAAAGTTAGCTAGTTAGCTTTGCTCTTTAATGAACTCTTCATTGTTTTCAAAATTTATCACAGAATTAAAGCATCTTCAGAGGAAGAAAACACTCTGTACTAAAGAGTGCTTTAATCTGGCATGGAAAGATAGAGGAAGAATCAGTGTCTTTCAAATAAATTAGAAAAATTAAAAGCAGAAATAAGCACATTTTTAACAGTGAAGTAAATAATTCCTGGAATTAACACAAAAGCAGAATAATAAATTCTACTTATCTTAGACTTTTCACATAAGATCCATTCCAGAAGGTAGACTTAGATGACTGTACGTTGCTGGGTTCATCCCAGGAAAAAAAAATTGTCTGTACTATACAGAAGATCAAACTATATTATCTAATTCTTTCTTCTGGAACTAAAATCTGTATTTCTTTAAGACTATGTGTGGATGCATTAAAAATAACAATTTATTTTAACAAAATAAGAATCTAATACAGACTTTAAATCCCAAAAATATTTTCTAAGTAAAAACACATTAATCATTGCATATTACGTTGGGGTAATGACTTTATATTTAAAAATAGAATACAATTCTTAAAAAAAGAAAGAATAATTTGAGTTAATGACTGAATAATCAGTGTTCTTTTTCTAAGACATATCTGGTTTTCTGAAACTGAACTGTAATAATTTGATAGTGAATACAAGAATAGAAAGCTACAGTGGCTGGAAGTTGGCTAAACTTTTTAAAGAGATAGCAGAAGTGATTACAAGTTTCCAGAGATATAAACCAAGAAATCTTCACATTTTCAGAATATAAATATTTATCTCCTTCTATATGTTTTAAATCCTCCATTAGGCTCACCATTATTTCACAAAAGGATCATCTTAACATGTCGAAAGAAGGGCACATAACATGTCCAAAGAAGGGCACTACTTCCCCCAGCCCCTTCCCCTTCTCTTTTCTTTTTATTTCCTCAGGTGTTTCTATTAAAACATTCTTAAATAAAGTGATGTTTGCTTTCCTAGATGATTTAATTTTTCCCATTTCAGGATTGGAAATACTGGAACTTGTCTTTAGTGCTAGTCCATTCCAGCATCAAGTAGGGTAAAACACAGCAGGGAACAACTCAAGCTCTCCACCGTTCCAACAGAGGAAATTTTAGTTCACATTTTCACATTTTGCTGTTTCATTTAGACAAGTAAAGTTTTTTTTTGGTTGTCTTTGCAATAGCTGGAATATTATTATTTTTTACTATTATAGGTATCAAAAGTGCATGAAATTAGTATCTAATTAAAAACATAATGCAGACTATTTCTTGCTGGCATGAGATATTAAAAAATCTTAATTTTTCACCTGACCTTATCTTAACTGTCTGAAGAAACAGTAAACATTCTCAAGAGAAGAAGAGAAAACTGTAAAAGCTGCATTATTTTAGTGACTGACTTTAAAAATGCATATACTTCTTTTATAACCTTTGGTATGTAACTCTAGGTGTTCAGAAATCACCAGTTTTCTATGCTGTCCTTTTGGCTACTATGAAGCTATAAAATATCTCATGTGTCAGGCATATCAACTAAAATCCTATTTTAGTTTTAAACGCATACTTATATTTCTTTATTGTGATGTGCCCAACATGGAGGAACTGAATAGTTTAGATTATAAATTTGCGGTCAATGGTCTACCTGGAATGTTTTTATACTGAAAGAGAAGTTGTATTGTGTGACTGGAGACTGGTGAATGTACTATCTGTATTTAAGAAAAAGAGGGGAAAAAAGTGATACAGGCAAACAGAGGTCCATTCACCTGATTTCTATGCATAAGAATTTTTAGAAAAAAACATAAAGAAAAAATGAAGCTTAGGCATGGAAGTAACTGGAAAAGGTTATAAAATACACATAAAAGGTAACTTTTACCAGACAAAAGCAAAGGTTTTTTTCAATAACTTTGCTGATTTGCTAGGCAACGAAAAAGAGATAGCACTCTGTCTTTTTTTCTGTATTTACTATTTACTTTTCCTCCTTTTCAGTGTTGATGGGACCATAAACACAGAGCAAGGAGAGAGTAAAAAGGCTCCTCCTCATTTTCCCCCCATCCTTCTATGACAGACCTCTTCAAACTTACAGTAATTCTACAGTGAAAGATTTATTATGGAAAATGATATTTGTTGAAACAGAAATTGTTTTTAAGAATTTTTTGGTTTCATGAGTCCAAATACCTGGCTCAGGGCCATTTTTCTGATGATGAAAGCTACATCTAGAGATCTCAGAATTTCCACTCTTACATGAGGGAGCCTGCAAGCATTTAGAGTACAATTCTAAGCAGGCTGGGTCTCCAGCTGTGCAGGTTTGGGAACTTTGCCTCAGATATCCCATTTAGAATTATCAAAGTTCTGAGTTCTGTGCTTTGATTTCCAATTTCAAAATGTCCTGACTATCTGGGACTGCCAGAGCCACTAAGTTCTCATACAAAGAAATTTAAAATTCCTAATTTCAGTGGAATTTCTTGAATACTCTTTCACAGAAAAACAGAAAGACTATTTTGAAACGTAGTCATTTAAATTCTGTGTTTTCTAATAGAATTATTTAATTTCAGTAATTCGATACTTCAGATTTAAACTGTCGGTGTAATTTTAACTGGATTCATAAATTTGTTAGTCTTTATTAAATTATGAATACATTAATTAGACTGACTAATGGCAAGTACGTGGTTCCACATGAAAGGTCATAGAACCACCATAGGATGGCTGAGGTTGGAAGTTACCTTTTGTCACATTAAGAAGGAGGGTTTCATTGAACCTTTTATATTGGATCAGACTATCAGTTTCCCAGGAAAGATGAGACCCTTTTGTCCGACCAGCTGGTCTGCTACCTGCATTTTGACAGCCCACGGTATCAGAGGGTGAGTCGACGAACCTATTCAGGGACCCCCCGACAGCATCACGGAGTCAAATCCTTTGTAACAGCTACTCAAATTTCTGGAGACTTATGCAAAATAAACTTCAGATGAAATTTTCATTATACAAAATGCAACTTTGCGACAAAATAAGGTTCAAAGATTGCTGGTGATAATACATTGACTGCAAAGCAAGCTATACACGTAATAGCAGCTAGCATGAGTTAGTCATAGAACAAAGTTCTTACACAATAGGCATCCTGATCGGGGAGAAGACAGGTTCAGGCCGTCAACTGATCCCAGAAGTTATGATGGAGTCTTCCCTAACTGCTCCTCTCATTTGCTTACTTTTTATACTTTGTAGTACTTTGCATATTCATTCACGGGATTGGTTACAAGTTTTTCACTTCTACTGCAAATTATTACACATCCTCAGACAGCACTACTGAAGTTCTCTACTGACTACACATCTTCTTCATGTGGGGTTTTGCCTTCTTTCAGGGGACGCTATTTGAGTTGGGCATCATGACCTCCCTCTACCACAGTTATCTTGGTCTTGTTTTCAACTAATTTTCTGTTGATGTCAGTGGATTGCAACACCTTATCAGCCTGTCTCCTCTTATAGCCAGAACTTTCCTCACTTGGAGGCTTCTTTCTCTGTAACTTAGACAGTGGTGTTCTTTTCACTGTCTGTTCTGTGTTTCTCATCCTCCAAAGGCTGACTCCCTTGATTAGAAGGCCATCCGTAACTTAGAGAATAGGTCAGCTTGACCTGACTTTGTGCACAGATTTGTATATAGTTAAACACTTAATCAGAGTTTGGTAAGTCAGGAGCTTAGACAACAATTTAACCCCCCTCTGGACTTATTGCAGTCCAGGGGAAGTCTGTTTCCATCACATTTACATGGAGCTTGAATGACTCTAGTCATATATATTGTTACAGACTGGCATCATATGCCCAGTGAGGTGTAATAGTACCTTGCAGGTGGCTAACTTTGAGATGGAGGTGTGCGTTGGTATTACAATGAGATTATTTCATCTGAGGAAAGTAATTTTTCCATAATGGTTGGCTTAACAGTGGACACCTTCTAATAGATTCTTCATGTGACAACTGCTATGCAGCTTATCAGCTGTGTGGTACCATCAGGTCCCCGTTCCTGCAGGGAGCACAGCAGAGCCTGGCCGTGGTGTCTCCACTCTGTGCCACCCTCTGTTACTCCTGTCAGCACCTGCTGAGGTGGCAGGGTGTGTTGCTTAGGGAGCTGTGGTGAAGTAGATTCCATGCATGCCAACCATCCTGAAAGTGATAGTTGTATTTTAACCTAAAAAGCTTCCTGTAATCCTATGCTTCTGTTAGGCCCTGGTTTTCTCTGATTTCCCCTTCAAAGTAATTTTCCCACACTTCTGAAGGTCACGTAGTCCACATTCCCCAACTCAAGCAGGATTTCCAAAAGCCAGCTGTCAAGGACCATGTCCAGATGGCTTTTGAATGTCCCCAAAGACGGAGACTCCACAACCTCTCTGGCAACACGTGCGTGCCAGTGTTCAGTCATCTTCACAGTAAAAAAAGTATTTCTCTTGTTCAGATGGAACCTCTGATGTCTCAGTTTGTGTCCCTTGCCTCTTGCCCTGTCACTGGGCACCACTAAAAAGAGTCTGAATCCATCTTGTTTACAACATCCCTTCATGTTTTATATACATTTATATGATGTGTTTATTTAGTCCACAGAAATTGCACTGGATATTTCATATACTGACTCATCCTTAAGACTTGGTTGTAATTTGGATTCAATGTGAATTTACATACATTTGAATGTGTATCTATGAGTATGAACAAGGGAGGAACCAAAATGAATGTTGATGAACTAGGAGACAAAAACCTCATTCTTGTAACACAGCAATTTATTTGATATAGAAATATGAAAAAGACAGATAATTCAGTGTATTTTCTCACACAAAGACATTAATTCTGGGAAGCTAGAGCAATGGTCTACAAAACAGCCAGAATATTCAGAAGAATCACTGCTACAAGGCTCTGACCACTGTAGCCAATACCTTATCAGTGTATTAGCAGCTGAGACCTCTTCGGTACACAACATAACCTTATACATGTGTAAGTGATTTTACAGCATAACATACTCTTCAGTTAAAAATGTGTCTGAATAGTTTGTTGAATTAAGTTCCAAGGGTCAGATACAGAAACACAGTTTAGATGGAATTTAAGTGTCTTATTCCACAACTGTCATCTATGAAAAGCTATCCAAATGCTTTAATTTGGTAAAGTAAATCAGTTTATACCTAAAACCATCTTAGATGCACAAAATTGACATTCTGACAGGAAGATGACCTACTGAGCTTTTGTCTGAACAAATCCAACATGTAGCAGGTAAGTGACAGAAGCACCAGGACGTAGGGTAGCCACTGCAACAGGATAGTAAATTGTTTTGCTGTTAAATTCCCTGCTAAGCTTCTGAGACTTGTTCTAATAACTTGTCTGGAAACTCAACAACATGAAGTTTTAAACTTTTCAAACAAAAGTCTAATATTACTATTTTCATTAAATTAAGAATTTTTTAAGACAAAGAGCCATTTCTTCAAAGTGAGGCTCTTTATGTCTCCAGCTGGTATAGTCCAGGAGAGGGACTAGAAGACTCTGGAGATACATCAGTAGAGTTTTGTGATTACACAATGGCTCCATCAACATAATTGTGTGAGTTGGGATACAAGGCAATTCAGTAGCAAGACCTGTTTTGTTAATTGCTTCTTTCTTCTGGAAAAAAATATAAATCAGGAAATGTATGGGTAGACTTACTGTTCTTACAGAGATTGAATGGACAGCACGTACATGTAATCATTTTGTTTGGCAATCTTAACATTGAAAGAAGATTAATAAATTAATTTCATATCTAAGTCCATGCACACAAAACAATAAAATATTTTATCCTATTTATTTATTTAATGAATTAATGTCCAAGTTCGTTTCTTTGTGTCTCTTTTCAAGTGAGCAATCCTTTTCAAATTAAAAGAAAGGTGTGGTGGGCAACATCAGACCTCAGGTGTTTAAACGAAAGAATATTCCATTGTTAGAGTGTGGTCATCCCACAGTGAAATATTTATGGCAGCTGCTCTATAAACATTTTTTTTGCCCTGGAGGATGCACATATTTCACAGCTGACATCAATGTGTTCTTTGGATCCACAATGCAGAAAAAACAGGAACAAGCTCTGCAAGAGAAACTTCACAGAAGAATCAGGAGGGTTGCAACTGGAAAATATTTTGAGAAATTTTACTTGTAAATCAAATAAAAACTTGTTTAAGAGATATTTCTTTCTTTTGTCACCTCAGTAGGATCATTTTGACAAAAGGTATAGATCTGGTCTATGTATGATAGCATTATATCAGAAGGTAACACAAAACATACCAGAAAGTAAGCAATCTCACCGGACATATGAAAAATGTCTCTGTCTACTGTCATTCTACTGATATTCTGATATTGCTGATATAGCAAATCTTTTATTAATTTTGTATTTTGAATTCTTGATGGTCTTGGCAAGAATATAAAAAATCAGGGTTATGAAAGTTCAACTTTCACACTGATATTTTTTTAGAAAATTCTAAATATATTCAAATGTCAAAATATATGTGTTCTTATGGGCCTGACATATATGCATGTGACACATGCAAAGCAATTTTCCTGTTTCACTTTTCTGTATGAAAGCAAAACAAATTAGACAATAAGCAAGAATCAGTTCTTCTACCATTTGTTCTGTGGAATAGGTCCAAAGGAACTCATGAAACAAATATTTTACATTGTATTCTTCTTTAATTTAATTTCTGGTTTTGAATACTGTTATAAATGTCAATTAAGATGAAACCCACACAGCAGGAATTGTTTTCCTCACAAGGTTTAATGATCATCCTTGACCTCATACTTCTCTGTAACACAGACAAACATTTCTTCTTTCATGTATGCTCTTTGCATCTGAAGAGGTGAAATGTTCCAGCTCAGCTCTTAAAGTATAGTCTGTTGATTGATCCATTTAGACACCTTAGAAACATTTTTTTGTTTGTGTAGTCTCAGAGAAAATGATACATATGCTTTTCTATAAATGAAGGTCTTACTGTGGATCTCCAGTCATTCAAGTAGGAAAGTGTCCACAAACACAAAAGAAGGATAATTGTATGTACCAAAAGCAGATATAAAAAAAATGTTTCTGTTAAGAAGCAGATTGTTTTGGAACAAAAACTTAACAAAAATTGCAGAAACATTTTTACTTGGTTTTTAGAGAGTATTCATTTTGCCATACAGGAATTGAATATGTAGGTGGCATATAAACTATTCAGTTTTCAAATCTACCTAATACTTATATGCAAACATCTGTGCAGATTGTAAGTATTCACATTAGAGATTCTTCACAAATTTATCATAAATAATAATGCATTTGTCAAGCATGCTTAATGGATTTTTAGTAGAAGTGGAATGGAAAGCAGGGATGAATCAGAGAATCTTCCAAGACAAAACAAAATTGCCTAATTTTTAGTGCACTGGAAGGTGGTGGTTCAAATCAAGTCTTTGGAATTATGAACAGTTTACAGGCTCCTCTTTCTTCATGTTGTTGTCAGCTAGTTGTAATCTATTTTCATTTACCCTATTTGTTAAGAACTATAATAGTGTATGAGCTAAAAATCTGTTTCCTAGATACAAGAATCACAGCTATGTTAAAAATGTTTTGACTACTTCTTTACATCCTTTTTATTCCAGATTTGATCTTTGTCAAGTCAAACAGATTTTGTGATTTATACAGAGCTGAAGGATAATTTCATAAGATACCCCCCAGCTAGCATCAATCTGAGTCAGTACATTTGCATCATGCTGTGACATGCCATAAGGGACTGTGAGCTTGCATCCCAAAAGCAGCATAGTCATTGGAGGGTGACACTGTGCCTGGACTAATCAGCTCTATTCCTCAACGTGCTTAATTAAAATAGACATATTCCAAAAATTACACAGATAGAGCTCTTGTGTTTCTGGAGGTGAGATTTCTATATCATACACCATAGTACAGTGTAAGCATGACTTTCTTCTTTTAATGTAGAACTTGCATAGCATTTAGGTACCTCAGCCTAAAACTTATTCACCTCTTGTGACACCTTCAGTAATGGCAATTTGTAGCCTTGAAGTGTCAACTGGGTGGCTGAAGTACATTTTCAACTGTTATTTCAGTTTTATAAAATTGAATTGTATTAGTGATATAACAGGGGTCTGAAAGGCTGATATTCTTTCAATAAAAATAGGTGTTTGTAAAGCATGCCTAATTCTCTAGCAGCAGTGGCCACTTTCCTAAATATAATGATAATTGTTCTGACGGTAACTGCTGCCTTTAGAAATATTTGCTTTCCTTTCTCGTGATAGCATCATTGGACAGCTTACACAGAAAACAGGTGAGTTGTCCAATGATCCCATCACCAACTCACCCAGAAATTAACATTAATATCCTTTTTTTCCTCAGATATATTTATGATTCTCAAGACAATTATTTTCAGGGATTAGGACAAGTGGGTACTGTCCCAGCACACCCCAGCAAGCCGAGGATGAAGGCCCAGGGGTGGAAGATAAGGTCAGCCAAGAATCCAGATCACCGGACAGGTCCGTAGTGATGGGGAAGGATATGATGTGAAGATGACAGGAAATGAATTCCACAAGTAAGAAAGCGTTTCAGGCCTGGTGGGTATAAAGTGTTAGCCACAGTCCTGTGACCATTAGCACGTCCATAATGATGGGGCTGGTCTGAGGTCAAGCCGGGTAGCCACATTTGTGGGTGAGATTCAGGGTTTGGATCAGTGAAGAACATGGCTTTGCACTGCTGTAGCTGCAGTGTAGCTCATATAAACCTAATGCAAGACCCCAGCTGAAAAACACATCCTGAGAGAAGGGAAAAGGTGGTTGAGCTACTTCAGGGGTTCTCGCAGCTCTTTAGCAGATGTGCAGCCCTTTGCAGCGTGGCACAGGTGCAATATCAAAGTTAGCCCTGAGTCCAAGCAACCAAACCCTCAGGAGTACAGGCGTACACCTGGGGCACTGACAGGTTCATGCATGGGAAGATGTGTCACTGTAGAAGAGATCTAAAAGGGCCATGAAACCAACACAAACCACTATTCTTGTATTAGGGCAAACATCAAAGTGGGGGAGGTATGGATGCTCAAAAGGTTGTACATATTTTATACAAACATTATGGACTTAGGTAGCGAAACAACTCCAAAATCAAGCACCAGCGCAAGAATTATCTTTCAGTGAGTGCCATTGAAAACACTGGCAAGTAAACTCTATATTCATACTTTTGCTTTGTCTTTTTAATCAATAATCTTGCCTTTTCTCCTCCAGTAACACACCCTAAATAGAAGCAGAAGAAATTGAGCATCCCTCTTCCTCTTTCAGCCTTTGACCACTATGGCCTTAACCATCTGCACAAATGTCTCTCCAGAGACAGATTAACACCTGTTTTAAAAAGCTTTACTTGTTTGATTAAAAAATATTAACCTGTTGGCAACATATGATTTAAATCTATTAACCAAATCAAAACAAAACAAAAATCAGTAGTAGAAAATACAGGTCTTACCAAAAAATCCTGCTGATCTCTGTTTTGCGTTACCCTGAAGCAGAGCTGGTGGATGAACTTTTTATAGATCAAGAGTAAATAAACAAGTGACCACATCTATGTGTCAAACAGGCCTAAATCTACAAACTCAAGCAAACGATATTGTTTGAAAGTACTAAACATAAAATGCTCTTCATTTCACAGTTCTCAATGTAATCTGCTGGTGTAAAATTTTGGCATGTAGACAAGCATAAACTTTTGTGAGTGGCATCAGGAAGAGAGTTTGAAGTGACAACAGCATGCAAGAACTAAGTGGTTTGGTTAGCAGTGGGAGTTTTGTGCCTCAAAAACTCAGTCCTTAAATTCCTGGCTTTAGCAAGAACATAATGACATTACATTTTAAATGGTGTTACAATTTCATGCCCCAGGCATGTCTTTTATTGAGCTGAATAGTTCAGTACTAGGCACATGCATAACAGAGGATAGATTTAATTTTGTAATTCCTAATATTGTATATCAGTCATAGGCTTTAAGGTAAAATATTATCTTTCCAGTGTCTTAAATTTGGACACAATTTACGCATACATTTTTTCAAAGCATATGATATTTTAATTGTAATCCTTTTGTTGTGACAAACAGCATGTTTCAACTAATGCATTATTCATATGTTAAAACATGCTGAAGACAACTTTATCTTCTGCCAATAGCCCAATTATTCTATAGAGTCCTTCTGCCCCAAGCACTAATTATATTAATAAGAATTATTTAATATTAAAATTAACTACTATAATTTTCTTAGAACAAAGTAACCTAAAAGAAAACATCTTATACAATCCTAGATAGCTAATATTTTTGAGGTTTGGAAATATATGCTTTTCTATAATATCCAAGGGGGCTGATGTTAATATGTGTTGTATTTATATTGCTTTAGTGTCATCTTTAGGGCATCTAGATGAATATGAAGCACATCTGATTAACCTGCAAAAATATCCCCCAAAAAATGGCTTTTGAAGAAGATTTTACTAAAGAGCCAGAAATTCACATACAGTAGTCTGTCATATGAGGTACAGAAAGTGGTAGAATACAAAGCCTTGTCATGTTCAATGCCTACACACATCAATGACACCTTAAAGGCAGAGAAGTCTAGAGTACTGCAAATGATACTGGTCATTTTGCTTTTCTGAAAAAAAAAAATGTGAAGAAAACCCAACTATCTTCTGAATTAAAACCAGTTTCACCGTGAAATAAAATTAAAAAAAAACAACAAACCAACCAAACAAACAAAACCCCTCGTTTTAGTCCAGACAGCTCTTCTCTGAAAAAATTAATTTCCATATAAAAAGTCAAAATAAAATGTTTGGGGGTTTTTTTGTATTTCAGGGTTTTTTTGTTTGTTTGTTTCTTGCCAAAGCTCAAGCTACTACTTGGCAATTTTAAACAGGCTCAGAAACACTTCTTTTCCCTTTTTCAAATGAATTGTCTTAAAGGACAATAAAAAGGGAAAAAAGTACTAGGTCTTGAGAATTCATCTTGCAGTGGGAGAGGACCAGTTTATTTAGTTCCTGATGGTTTATTTTATTCTTAAGGACTATAGATGGGCAACACACCAACCTTCTTCCAATGAATGTATCCCTCTGTTTCATTGTCTCTTTCATAATAAAGTTTCTTGTATCTAACATGACTCTTCTATCCAAAAATGCAAACACATGAGGCCTTTGCCTTATCTACTACACACATAAAGAAGAAATTATTCCTTTCCTTTTTACAAACTCCTCTGTATACTTAAGGACTGCTGTCATATGCCTTCTCAGTCTCCAGTTCTTTAGGCTAAAAAATGCACTTGTATTTTTTCAACTTTCACATGATTTTTTTTGTGAGTTCCATACTGTACCTTCTTATCACCAGATAATCCAAATATAATCTAAGTAACATTTGTAATAAATATTGTGTACTTAATCCTAAAGTTCTCAAGTACTAGGTAGATGTAAACATACTTCAGATTTATACAGGGAATGGATCATGCATCATTTTAGTTACTTTCCAAACTCACATATCAATCTATTCTCTGAAGCACAAATTCACAGAACTGCATCCTATACAAAAATACAAAATCAGTTTATTTATCTCTGCATGCATACAATATACTCTTTTTAGAAAAGGCTCACCAATTTGTGTAACGGCCTTGAGCCACCTTCAGATCTCCCCAGATTTTCTGCATCTTATATGGTCATGCAAATAAACCTCCTATAATTAAGATCATAGTGAATTTTACATAATGTATTATATGGGTATTTTTCCATATTCCAAGGTAGTTTTTATTATCTACTATACATTATTTTATTATTGAAGATATCTTTCCCTTACTCAAACTATTCCTTCCCAAATAACAAAGATATTAGGAAAGAGCAAAATTTAAATAGACAGTGAGCTAGCATACAGTCTAAAACTTCATTAAATCATTTAACTGATCTTGGAAGAGATAAAAAAAATTCATATATTCAGTAGGGTTTATTAGCCATCAGACTTAGAAACCTGATTTTCAATATAAATTTCACCTATACCGAGTGTCCTGGTTTTGGCTGGGATAGGTTGATTTTCTTCTTAGTAGCTAGTACAGTGCTGTGTTTTGTCTCTGATGTGAGAACCATGTTGATAGGACGCTGATGTTTTTAGTTGTTGCTGGGTGATGTTTATACTTAATCAAGGACTTTTCACTTCCTTGGGCCCTGTCAGCCAGAGGGCTGGAGGGGCACGGGACATTGGGAGGGGACACAGCCAGGAGAGCTGACCTAAGCTAGCCAAAGAGGTATTCCATACCATATGACATCATGCTGAGTATATAAACTGGGGGAAGAAGAAGGAAGGGGGGGGGGGGGGAGCATTTGGCATTATGGTGTTTGTCTTCCCAAGTAACCATCATCTATGATGAAGTCCTGCTCTCCTGGGGATGGCCAAACACCTGCCTGCTGGTGGGAAGTGGTGAATGAATTCCTTGCTTTGCTTTGCTTGTGTGCACAGCTTTTGCTTTACCTATTAAATTGTTCTTATCTCAACCCTTGAGTTTTACATTCCTTTCCGATCCTCCTTCCCATCCCTCTGGGTGGGGGGGAGTGAGCAAGCGGCTGCGTGGTGCTTGGTTGCCGGCCAGGGTTAAACCACGACACTGAATCAATGCCACAGCTGGAAATAAGTAGGGTCTTACAACTGGGGCTCTAATGGCTTGTCCTTGGCGTCTTCTTTCACAAATAAGAAAACCCCTTTGTCAGACATATAATATTTTTTTGTGTTCTACTGTTTTGTTGCAGGGACCTGGGAATTCAAGTTTTGGAAAAATGAAGATATTATAAAATAGAGCTGAAAATTGTCTTTACTTGAATTTATTTGTGGGATGACATTTATAGCATAGTTTAGCAGATTTGGAATGCCCTTTTTATTTGAGATTCATATTTAGGTATAAACCTGTAATAGCACAAACTACTGTTTGTGTAATTCAGTTTATTCTTATTTCCAATAATTTTCATTAACTCTATAATAAAAAGAAGATCCAGTAAATGCTTTCAGACTGGAAGTAACATTATGGAGTTCTATGGTTACTATTCTAATTGCTTATCTTTATTTTACAGTTTAAATTAGTTGTACTGTGTTTATCTTGATTATTCTGTTTCTCCATTTTCACCATGTTTTTTTCAGCTTTTGTAAATTAGGGCCATTATGTCTTCATTATAATACCCTCTATCATTATGATACTCTTTGTCATCATCTTATCTAACATAGACAGGAGAGTCAATGATGCATACATATATTAAATGTTTTTGTTTATTTGTTTCGATATGTTTCATTCCACTGTATAAAATAATTGCAACTTTCTGTTGTGATAGTATTTAGATATGGCATTAAGCCAGAACTATAGCTTTTATACTTCTTTATTTTGTTTGCATCTCATAATTATGAATTTGAAGAATTCATTGATAATTTCTCTTTTCTAAAATTATGTAATTGTCGTTCTCTTTCTCTTTATAAAACATGAAGAAGATGAGGCAATTTGAAGGGCTGAACCAGGTTTCAAAATAACCACAAAAGCTAACTTTAAATATGTGTGGCCTATCTACATAATGTATTTTCTCATCTGTTATAATATGGTATCATCTGAAAGAGAATACAAGGAGACCCATTGACTTCCCACAGATTATTTTTAAAAAGTGAAATTAAGTTCTCTGTTCTATAGTAGTTATAGCAACATAAAGTCCTGAATATAAATACATAAAAAAATTACAGCAGAAACTTAAATTATTAAAAATTATTATAAGACTTTGCTAATGCCAAGCATACTTGGTATGCTTGGTACAAACTCACACATTTTGGTGGATGTCTTGACCATGGATAATTCCTTTGTTTAAATGTTACTGATGATTTTTCTCTCACCTTCAGTTAGAAAATTTTTTTATCTTCAGTATAATAACTAACACAATGTTAGGAAACCATGAAACAGCAGATAGTTTTAAGCCTCAATACAGTTCAAATTAGTGAGACATATTTCCACCTCTCACTCAAAAATAAAAACCCAAAACCAGTTAATAATACGTGAAAAAGATAAAAAACCCATAATGTTCAAAACCAAGTAAAATTCTTTGTAATTGTGGTTATGAAATTTAGGATCACAACGTTCCAAGTGCAAGGTGCGGCGAATGAAGAGACGGGACGCAGCTTGATGCAAGCAAATGTCAATTTATTGTACAGAAGCACGAGTTTATATACACTTTCAGAAGCTGCACGTTTTAGACAGATTGGTTCTTGAAGCTAAGCATTGCATACTAGGCAATCCCTGATTGGTGGTTAACTACCATCAATTAACAGCAAGGTGTTACCTTTCCTTGGCGCCATCCGTCTCCCACTCCCCTGTGCTCTGTAAACATGTCTCATCATGTCAATTGTTGTCTAGACAAGCTCGAGCACATTCCCCTCAGCTAACTGATTGCCACGCATGGTCCTAGTTTCCAGCCCACTCCTGCAGCAAGGAGCAGATATGACCAGATGAAACCAAAGAGGACAAAAGGAAGTCTAGATTTTCTGTATTTATTGATAACTTAGTTGTACTTCAGTGTTTTGGTTTCCAAATGATGGTCTGATCCAGAGAAGTACAAAGCCTCCCTGTATTAAGTTTTCACTGAAAATGATCCCATGATTAATTTTGCATTGAAAGCCAAATCATATATAGTTATTGTTTCAGGTAGTATACTTTCAGGGTTCAAAGATAACATCTAGTCTGTTTTGAATAGTTAGTTCTGTACTACAGACACTCATGCTGAGTTCATTCTCAGCATGAATTATTACTATTTTTATTATTATTATATAAATTATGGACAATTTGAGTAATGAGTCCTTTACTGGACCAGCTGTAGATTAACATGGCTTTAAATAATCTGCTGAAACAGTTCAGAGCTCTAGAGTAGTTTTGTTCTCTATTTCCTTAAGTTGCAAGACATTAGCCAAACCTAGAAAAACTTTAATAATTTATGATATGGAGATAATTAAGATGTTAATAAATACAAGTTTTGAGTAAATAAGTTATTGTACCTATCCCATACAGCCCTCTGCTCACAGATCTTTTAATCAAATATAGCCATTACTAAAAATCTTTATTCTATATTTACCAGTATCAGCCTGTAATTTGCTTTCAAACTGGGTTTCCTGCAAGAATCTACAATTCAAAATCCAAAGCTTGTTGAGAAGCTTTTGTTGAGAAAGAGTTTGTAAAGCATGTTTCTGCTTTTTGATAGCGTGAAATAAATGTTTTAATAACTGAGTTTGCACTTGTAAATTCAAAGCTCGTTTTCTGCTCATATTCTTTAATATTTGTTTAGAATCTAATATTTACAGATGTAAATGCATTTAAAAATGGAATATTAATGTGAAGAAAACATAACAGATACTAGGATGAAGATTACCTAATTTACCTAAATGTGATTCCGTATTTTTAGAGGAAGTAGTTATATCTGTCCAACTTCTACATGAAGTATTGTTTGCAAATAAGTATGGCAGCACTTTGAGTAATGAAAGGACTCAGCATCTTAAATTTAAACAATATATTGGACACAGATTACCTGTCTTCGACATTACCTGTTAAGCTATCAATGGTTAAAACACAATTGAAATGCCCCTTCGTCATTTTCAAAATAGAACAGTTCGTAGACAACTGCCATCAATAATTTGCAACCAATTCCTTGCTTACACATTTCACAGTAACTTTTTTCAAACATGCAACCAAAGTACAAATATGGCATAGGGGTATTCCTAAAACAGTTTGTGCCAAAAGAAGGAAAATGACACATTTGAAGCCACTGTGTTGTATTGAGTCACTGGAAAAATGTCAGCTAAAGGTTTTGCAGTCAGAAGAATACACTCTGCTCTTATTATATAACTCAACAACAAAGAATGTCCTATCTTGTCTGTATTTTACCATATTTTCTTCAGTCTGTTTTTCCCATGACATAGGGGATAAGAAATTTCTACACTCCCATGAAGAACAGGAAAACAAATTTTATTTTTAAAAGGGAGATGTATGAATACTGAGGAAGAAGAAATCAATGAGTTTCCTTTTCTTTAAAGAACAATTTTTTTTTTTATAAAACTTCTGATTAGATTTAATGTACACTAAGGAAAAATATTGGGAATACTGTTCATGAATGGTTTAGATTTTATGAAAGTTTGTAATATATAAGCTGTATCGATGTTTTTAAAAAAACTTTTCCAGACAAGACTCATCTACAGTATGTAAAAGAAAGTGTATAAACAATAAGATGAAAACATTCACTTATCAGGAAACATCAGGACACCTTTGGTATTCTTTAAATCTCAGGATTTATTTATAGTGTTCTCTGCAATGTTCTAATTTTCTGCTCTGTAAAATAAAAAGATTAAGAAAAAATAGGACTTTTTTATAGCATTCCCAAATGTACTAAGAAGATGGAATTATGATACATATCAAGTATTGTCACTACAAGTGTGTCTGCTTTTTTACTTAAAATTTTCAAATCATTAAAGAATACTCTGAAATTTTCAATTTTGGTATTCAACTGATTGCACACTAAGCTCTCCATATGTTTCAGGGTGGACACAGACAGCAGTTCTGGGGTTTTTTTAGGCCAGCAACAGTTTTCTTTTTTACTATCCCCACATGAGCAGAGGTCTCATGCTGGAAGAAAGGAGAGTTTGTTGCTGGAAACAGAATTCCCAGAGGCAGATATACTCTCTAGCAAGAGGATGAGGAAACTGTAGTTAGGAGGTCTTTTGTCTTTTCTTCTGATGTATTTGAGAGTACAAAGAGAGTCTGCCCCAAATGATTGTCAAAGACTACTGAAAGTATTTTAAAGAACAGTCAGTTAAGAGAACACTGATCTGTGCTCCCTTGACTGCTCAATTTACTTCTACCACAAATAGTCAATTACCAGGAGAATACAGAGGAAAACTCTATCTGACTCAGTCATATATGAACTCCTCTATTTACTTCTTTAAGTTCATTACAGTTTTAAGAATGTGGCTAATGTAAAAAAATAGAATAAATTGAATTTATGGAATAGTTCTCTATGTGCAGTTCAGTACAGCACTCATATCTAAAATAATATTTGCATATTTGATATTTTAGCAGTCAACAGATTAAAAAGTTTTCAAAATCATATTTTTCTGAACATTACCTTTTCACTACTGTTCTGTTTGGACCCATTCATTTCTCTTTTGGTGTCATTACTTCTCTATGAAATCTGATCATGCAGTCATGAATTTTAGAAACTAGTTTTGATTTCCTATTGTTTTGGCTCATTACTGTAGGAAAAAAAAAATGTACTTAGAGGAGTGGAGTGAGGAGGAAGGGAGGGGAAAAAAGGAAGCATTTTTTCAGCTTCCAATGAATCAGCTGGCATATACACACCAGTTTAATTCTGTTTTAGAGAGAATTAAACTCTAAAAAAAATAAAACCACAAAAACTGTCCCTTTTCAGTTTATGCTTCAAACTATGCTTTTATGATCATTTTGCACTCTGTGCTGTGTATTTCTTCTGTTTCCTTCTGTTTTGCCATTAGTCCAAATAGCCAAATTGTGCTTAAGCAGGCCGATTGCAAGAGTGTGGCTCAATACCTTTTTGATAGAATCTCAAAGAGTGTGAAGGGTCTGTTAGACTGCAGAATGAATATGACATAATGCCGGGTGCAGTTTTGAAATAAGCAGACCTCAAAGGTAAAAATGAATGGGGCAGTGCCACTTACATTGAGCTCACAGAATGGCACAAGCCTTCATAAAATTTTCTGATAGAGCCTTATAGATACAATATTCCAAGCAAATGCTTGGAACAGACAGACATACTTTTGCTTAGCCAGCTGCAGCTCTCTACACACAACAATGAAATAAAGTAAATTATTCTTGAGAGGATCTGAGAATGAAGTATAAACAAGTCCTAGAATCCCCTGAGCCTTCCTTTCTTCAGGATGAACAAGCCTAATTCTCTCAGTTTGTCTTCACCAGGGAGGTGCTCCAGCCCTCTGATCATCGTAGTGATCGCCCTCCTCTGGACTCACTCCAACAGGTCCATGTCCTCCTTATGTTTGGAGCTCCAGAGCTGAATGCAGTACTACAGATGGAGTCTCATGAGAGCAGGTAGAGGGGGAGAACCACCTCCCTTAACCTGCTGGTCATGATTCTTTTGATGCAGCCCAGGATACAGTTGGCTTTCTATACTCCAAGTTCATGTTGCTGGACCATGTTGAGCTTCTCACCCACCAATAGCCCTAAGTCCTTCTCCTCAGGGCTGCTCTCAATCCACTCTCTGACCAGCCTGTATTTGCACTGGGGATTTCCCTGACCCACATGCAGGAACTTGCACTTGGACTTGTTGAACTTTATGAGGTTCACACGGACCCACCTCTCAAGCCTGTCAGGGTCTCTCTCAATGTCATCCCTTCCCACCAGTGTGTTGACCGCCCCACTCAGATTGGTGCTGTCAGCAAACATGCTGAGTGTGTACTCAAACCTACTGTCCATGTCATCAACAGAGATGTTAAGTGGCACCAGTCCTAGTACTGACCAGTACTAAATAATTTATGATAAACATTATGATAAGAAATAATTTATCATTTCTCTAAGCTACTATTTAATCTGAAGTTTGAAATACTGTGTAATTTGCATTAGAAGAATTTGTCAATTTTTTAATTTCTCCCATCATCTGAGAAACATTAATATTCATCTTTCAAGTCATTGTTTCAGGATACACAAAAATGTGGAAGAGTGTTTATTGCTTTTGTTGAACAGAGAATGCCTGTAACCTACCATAATATATGTATTCATCTGCAAAAATAATCATGGCACATTCCAGTTCCCTTCCACATATTCATTTATTAATTCATCTGTTATTTCATAAATATCTTCCAATCCAGTCCATTATGTTATTTTCCGAGTATCAACTATAACCTCAACATCTCATTATCTCTGTTATCTCAGTGTTCAGATCAGAGGTAATGATATTCCCAGTCAAAATATCATAAAGGTCAGGCCTTATGGCTGAGAAACGAAAAAAGCTATCTTAAATAATCCCATCAAAATATAGCTTCTAAAAGCAATTCAAAATCCTAAGAAGCATCTGCAACTGTTTCCCTTAATCAAGTTATATAGCTATTATTTTGCAGCAGTCATATGGCTTAATGAAGGTTCAGCTTTCATGTCCATTAAAAGTGCTACATTCGGACACATTTTTTTTTTTCTAATTGCATCGTTTACTTTTTTTTATAGTGTCACACATAATGTTAATACATGTTATTTACATGACAAAGCTATTTCTTCTAGTTATAGATACAGAGTAAAGGGAGGGAAATAAACATTTACCATATTTCTATTACTTCTTGCTGAACTTAGCTAAAAATTACTATTTTCCAACATAAACATTTTTAATCAGTTAAGTTTTTAGTAGTTTCTGTAGAGTATCATGGAAGAAATATACCGGATATCCATAATGAATTTTTTTCAGACCTTTTTTACATATTTACTTTCATTCTGCTCCTCAGGCAACAGCTTAATTTGTGATGGCTGTGTTGTTTTGATTTTCCTCTTCTACCCTTTCCCTGTTTTTTTTTTTTTGTTTTTTGTTAGGGTTTTGTGTTTTTTCATCTTATCAGTCCTTTTAGGCAATATTTATGTGTTTAAGATCACTAAAATAAGTAAGAAACCTCAGATTGTTAAAATCAAGGATTTGTGAAGGGTGAACAGTGATATAATGCAGATAGCCGGATAAGTTCCTGTATCATATTTCACACTCTTCCAAATCAGGCAATCATTAATTACTCCTGAATCAACCTTATGAGTATGGCTACATGTTGGGTAACCGTCTTAAATAACATGTCTGTGGGCAGAGAAGCAATTGTATTTCTTCTGTCAATTCAGACTGTTTCACAAGAGTGCTGAGTACCTTCAGTAGCACTTAACTTTATCAGGAACAGGAGACAGTCGCATTACACAGCATTACACAGGTGAGAATATGATGTATACAAATACCCACACCTTGATTTGCACCAAACCTTGTCTTAAACCAAATACAAGGAAAAATTTTAAAACACAAACAAATCCAAAAACACCCTACATAGTTTTAAGATATGTTAACCATACTTCTACTCTTTTGTTGTGTTAAATTCATGTTAATTTTAGAGATTGGAAGATTTCATTAGATTAGTCATGCTAAGAATTTGCACATGTAGCATTTAATTTCAGACTATCAGAAACATATGCAACACATCCAAATATGAAACAAATATTTTGAAAGATAATTATTGATGTATACTTGTATCATGTTGCAACCACAAGGCAGAACTACTGGTGTAAATAAAATTTAGCTGTAATATGCATTTTTTGTTGTTTTTTTTTTTTTTGGGGGGGGGGGGGTGTGTTTTGGGGTTTTTTTGGGTTGTTGGTTTGGTTTTTTTCTTTGTATCAGTATTCAATGAAACATCTTTGCAGACTTGCTTTGGTTACAGAGCATCAACATGACAGACAATGTGCAATTCCATTAATAGACAATCCTGATTATATGGATTTGACTGACCAAAAGAATCTTAGAGTATTTGTCAGAGTAACCTGGGCTCAGAGGTAAAAGTCACCTTCCTTACTTAATTGTATTTCTTTTAAAAGATAAACTATTTTTTAATTAATTATTAAATCATATCCCCCAAAATGATTTTTTCTTTTCTCCTAGAAATCAAGCAGAGAAATCCTCATATACCTGTGTTATGACATTCAGGAAGTATTCTCTAATCTATGCCCAGCATTTTAGATATTATCAATAATATACATACAGTAGTTTCTATACTTCCAGGATGTAACTGTAGGAAAAGAGCTATGACATAGGGGTGTAGTTTAAAGGCAGAATTTAAGGTCCATTTAATATGGTATTTGATACAGAAGCTGTCAATCTTAAAGTGATTGACAAAATCTCTCCATGAATACACTGTAATTCAACATGTGATTATGTTGCACATTTAGTATGATTCTGAAAGTTTAACTTAAAAGAAGGTATTGCAATAGGTAAAAAACATTCAAAGTATATCTAAAGATACAAATTCTCTTTTTGAACATTATTTTTCCCTATAATAGATTGTAGCCTCTCTGTTACCAGGGTACTAGCATTATTTTTTGTTTAATATTTTATATTTCTTGGAAAATATTTCAAATACAAAATTGAATATACTTCCATTTGACAGGTATATTACAGATTTTTTGTATCTTCATGAATATATCAAGTTGTGAAGAGCAGAAAACCAAAGAGCAAAGTAGCCAGATATTGTTATAAAAATATTTAGGTATTAAACATCTCTAAAAACATCTGGAAATGAACAAAACTTTTTTTTTCACCTGAGCAATGATAGCTTTTCCTTCAGAAAGTTTTTAAATCCATCTGGGGGAGTGGGGATAATTCATATGCTGCTTTTTCTCTTTTTCTGTTTCCAAATTTTCTGCAACGTACTTCTCAAAATTATTGAAATCTGAGTATAAACACCAGAATACTCTGACCTATTAGCAGCTCTAATATTTAAACATCTATGGAGCAATTTTAAAAGAAAAATTAAATTACTTCAGTTGCCTCAATTTGGGCTCTTGGATGATCTTCCACTGACATTTCTAATGTTTAGAATCTCTAAAAGAAAAGAGGAAAAAGGGAATAAATATAAACACTGGAAAAACAATATATGAAAATATGGATATATTTTCTTAATTAAATAATTATATCATACACTAATAGCCGAAAAATAATACATAATTATTTAGTATTTATACATTGCTACACTAAGCGTAAAATTATTAAGAAGTATGGCATCACCACTTTGATATTATTCTATGGGTTTTGTTAAAAAAGCCACTGTGTAGCAGATTGTTTTGGTCTGGATACTGATGGGCAATGAACATTGCTAATTCAGTGTAAGGTAAGCTGTTTGGCAAAATTTTAAATATTTAGGTATTATTATTATTATTATTACCATTATTATTACTAGTACTATTATTATTATAAACTGACCTAAAATTAAGCATATTCCCTAAAGCCAACATGACAGAAATTGGCAAACAAATAATCCATAACCTATATTAATTATGATATTATGTTATATATGTATATCTATCATATTATGTTATGTTTATTAGATTATGAGATAGTATATTATTGTATTGTATTGTGTTCTACTTATTTTAATAAATTAATAGGGTTTTAAACCACAAAGAATTCATGGGATTCTTATGAAGTTTTCTGATCCTCTCTGTTACAAAAGCGCGAACTGAATAGGAGCTCCAAAGCATTTAAAAGCCACTGTGCCTAAATTAATATGAACAAATCCCATCTACTTGAGATTATTCTAATTTGCACCAATAGCTAGCAAAAAAAGTGAAAGGAACACTTTACATGTTAAAACATAAAATAAATAGAATTACTCTGAAATTAATGTCCTGTGGACTCACGTGACATCAGTTGTCTTTCAAAAAAGGACTTGAAGCATCAGATAGTATTAGCAGTGCCATGGATATTTTCAAAAACAGTATTTTTCTGTGTTGAAAGAATTGAAGTTTCAAGACACAAAGAAATGAGGAGCTGTTAACTGTAGCTGCATTCCAAATTTTCACCTTAGATATTTTAAATATCATCAGGCTTCTGCTACAAATGGAAAACATTATTATTTAGTTGAGTCAAAGACATTTTCTTTCCCTCCTTAAGGTCATCATATTGATTCTGGCAAGATACTGTAAATATTAAATCCTCCAGTCAATAAGCTTAATACTGATCTAAAAAAGTCAATATATGCTTACTAGCTGCAGAATAGTAACAGAACTTGACTTAGTATACTCTGTTCTGTATAATACTCTCTGCTTAAAAGCAGAACAGTATTTTTATGCTTTGAAGGAGTGGAAATGTTCTTTACTGAAAAAAAATAGTGGTAACATTTTTCAAAACATTGAAATTATCAGCATATCAGTGAAATTATCAGTGAGCACATTCCTGCAAGTGCTATTCTAAAATAATAGGAAATGAACAACAGCATTACAACCAAGTTGGATGTTTTAAGCAACTTCTTTTAAAGAAGTCATCACATAGAAAACTTACAAAAATGTAATATGCCAGAACAAAAGACAAAAACATTCAAAGAAGTTTGAAACAAAAAGCTCTCATCTTGCCAAAGACATAAATCTCACACAACATTAACCATTTGCTGCCAATTCTCCCTTCAAGGCAAAAAACAAACAAAAATTCAGGAAGCAAGGCTTACCAGAGTGCAGTTGCACGTTGTTTAGAAAATGTATGTAGAAATGTAGCAGAAATGCATTTAATAATATTCCCAAGAATAAAGCAAAATATTTGGTAGACAAAACCTGAGATTTCAGAAAGGACTCTAGACTGCTGAAGGTAGTGATGACTTCAACACAATGCAATTTCAGAAATTTGCACTTTCATCAATATATTTTCAAACATATTTTCTTTAGGGCTTGAACTGTGTCTCCAGGATATTTTTTTTTTTTTTTCATTCAATAGACTGTTCAGTGGTGGAGGTGTTTAGTTTAGTAGTCTGATTTTGCCTGTTTCTCTCTAGAATGATTCAGAACTGGAGGAGGGTATATGGAAAGATAGGAAAGTTACCAAAATTACCAAAATTCTAATAATTTGATGACTAAACACATGTATGATTGTATATTGCCAATATAGACTTTGAGTCTTTGGATCTCACTATTTTACCATAGTGTGGTGAGGAAAGACAGCTTTCTCGGTCAATTTTGTTATACCTGTTCTGTCAACAACAATGTCCCATTATGGAAATGGTTCATGCCTTTCTGAGGCCTCAGTTAACAAACCTCAGTTAGGCACTTCTTATGAAGGCTGATGTGTTATTTTCCCGTTTGTTCTGAGAGAAAGAACAAGATGAATAGTGATTCTATACCTTATAAAGTTCAGATGGTTCACCATATGGGTAGCACAGACTGTTCATTGTTCATAGGTTATAAAATCTATTTGATACATAATTGTCTCTAGTAGACTATTAATTTCCCTCAATAAGTGTTTAAAAAATTACTGTAGGACAAACTATATCTAGTGAATAGCTCACTGAATGTAGCCAAGTTGTAACTCTACAAGCAAAAGTAGGGGAACATCTACAGTGGGTGCCAAAACCCAACGCATTTTGAAAACTGTATGTTCAGTGGGAAATTGGTATTTTTTCACACTGACATAGACATTGAGATTATTAGCTGATAGACACAATTTTTTGAGCTGAACAATGGGTTCTACTCACTCAGATTATTTGTACATGCACCATACAGCTATTGATTTTAATTATCTTTGGTTTAGTTTCAAAACTGAAGAATTTCTGTAATGTATGGTTTTCAGAAGTAATAAAATGATCCACAGGATATAAAGTTGGGGAATGAGGAAAAAAAACCAACAAAACAACAACCCTTCAACAAAAGGAAACAAAGGCACAAAGATAAAGTATGACAGAATACCTTAATCTATAGAAATCTTCATATCTCTCATTATGTAATGAGCTGAGACTTGCTTATATATATATGCTGTGACAATTTACAATATGCATTTGTCAATACACAAGTGTCAACAACCTAATATTGACAACAATATTAGTTGATACAAAACTGGGCTGTATGTTCTCAGAGAGACCTATATTACAGAATTACAGAACGATTGAGGTAGGAAGATACCTGTGGAGATCATCCAGCCCAATCATCCTGTTTAAATCAGGGAAATCCAGAACAGGGTCCTCAGGACCATGTCCAATCAGGTTTGAATATCTCCAAGGACTGAGCTTCAACAGTCTGTCTGGGCAGTCTGTTTCCATGTATGAACATCCTCACAGTAAAAAAAACAAAGATTTGATTTGTTTTGTTTGCTTGAGTAGTGTTTGGGGTTTTGCTGTTCTTTGTTTTGTTGGGTTGTGTTTGGTTGTTTTTTTTAAAAAAAATTAAATTGAAATTCCTGTATTTCAGTAGAACCTGAAAAAAATTTGCGTCCATTGCTTTTTTCCCATCACTGGGCCACACTGAGTAGAGGTTCTATCTTCCTTACTCCTTTCCATCAAATATTTATACAATTTTATAAGTTTTCTCTGAGGTCTCATCTCCAGGCTGAACAGTCCTAGCTCTCTCAGCATTTCCGCATGTGACAGATTCTTCAGTCCCCTAAATAATATTTGTGGCCTCTGACCCCTGTCTGTACTTGCTCCGATACATCTATGTCTCCCTTGTACTGAGGAACCCCGTCCTGGACTCAGCACTCCAGGCATATTTTGTCCATGCTGGTTACAGGAAAAGGATCACCTCCTTCCACCCGCTAGACAGCCATCTTCCTGATGCAACTGTAGGCTGGTGGCTTTTTTTTTTTTTCCCCACAAGTGTTCATTGCTGGCTCATGTTCAGCTTGTTGTTCATCAGAACTGCCAGGTCTTTTTCTGCAAAGCTGCTTTCCAACTGGTTGGTCACCAGCCTCTCCTGGATCATGAAGTTATCAAATCCCAGGTGCAGAACTTCGTATTTCTCTTCCAAGAACATGAGATTCCTATTATGCTAGGAACAGACATAGTGCCAAACATAGTAAAATCCCAGTCAGTCAAGGCAAATTCTACAAAATAGTGATTTTACTCACTCACTGAAACATTTTGAAAGTACACAGCGTAGCGTCCATTGTTTTCATGTTAGCCAAAATGTAATAATCATTATTTAATTTCCTAAAGAGAAAGATGGCATAAACATTAACTGAATACTATCATGATTGTTTATAGAATTTTTATGGTTTGGGTTTTTTTAATTAATAGTTACAGTAGGATCAATTTGAACTGTGACCTAAGCTGAAATTAGATATCATTTTAAATTTGCATGTAAAATGCATTAATGCAAATATCTATTAAGGTATTCATCACCATTTATATTAAAAAATAATTCTATTTTAAAATTAGTTATACTTTGTGTTTTGGTTTGGTTTTGCTTGGTTTTATTTACAGATACAGAATTTACTACATACTTAGTATTAATAAAAAGTCTGAGCACCAAAGCTGTGTTCCCCTTTCTCATAGGAAGATAAGATGATATTCTCACTATATACACATTCTACCAAATTAATTATACTTTCATGGCACTTAATTCTGTAAATAAGTAAGGAAAACTGGTTCTCAGTTCCTTTTGTCCTCCTTACTTACAGACACTAAGGCATGAAACTAAAGCTTCCTGAGTAAATAAGGATAGTTTCAGTATTTACTTTCTGTTCTGCTTCCGGAGCCCTTTTAATATAGAGTAATAGAATTCAGAATAACACAATTCAATGGGTTATCTACTTCCTTCCTCCACTGTAAGGTAAATTCAAAATATTGATACCTGACAATCCAGATAATTCCTGCAGTACAATATAAATTTTATAAATATTTATAAAATTTATAAAGTAATAATTACCTTATTTATAGAAATACATTAATCCATTTACACTGGTCAAACTGTGTAAACTTAATTCCTTAAGGAAGACTACTATAGATGACCCTGTAATTATTCCCCAAAGAAGTCATAATAATGCCTTATTTTTTCCCAGCCTTTTTCCTTCTCCTGTTTCACATGGAGAACTCTGACCCTTGCTCTTCTTTATTTCTGTTTCTTTTCTTGGAACATTTAGTATAGAATAAATATGTCAGTATTCAAATTATTTTCAAGTGTCTTTTCAAATAATTATAAAAGTGATTGATAGGGGCAAGAAACAAAGATAATTTTGGGAGGCAGGCAGGTAGCAGACTTTTAATAAAACACATGTTTGAAAATACATGTTTCTTGTAAATAAGTATTAAAACAGAGTCCACCACAGTCTCAGTGAAGAAATTTCTGTGGACATACGATAGAGAAGAATATAAACTGCAAAGAACATCATTACAGGGAGCAAAGAACTTTAACATAGGCTGAAGTGCATTTTTAATAATTTATGTTTCAAGACAGCTGATTAATTTACTCCAGGACTCAATATTTTAAACATAACATGTAGACAATACTATACTGAACTTTCTTAGGTACCTTCTGACACTTTCCTTGTCTCCTGAATTCAAAGTGCCAATTCAGTGTGAAATTAAATATCTGTAATTTAAAAATGTTTATTTTTTGTCTCTAAACACAATGTTTAACGTATAGGGATCTACCTATTGACCTGTGGCATACCCAGATCTTCCAAACCCACAGTATAAAAGTGCAAAACAGTACATAGCACAATTTATTTATGCTATGCAAGTATTCTTAGTTTTAGAGACTTTCAACTTTAGAGACTTTTTTTTCTTTTCAGTGCAGAAATCAGAATATCATCAATTGTTATTAAATTCTGGTATGCATACTAATGATTTCACTTATTTTATTCATTGACAAGGAAGAAAACAGACAAATACTAATGGACAAAAAAACCAGTAGAAGCCTATGTAAGAGGCACTGGAAAGTGGAATCACCGAAACAGTTGCCTTAGCTTTCCAAGTGTCACAAAACATTTTCCAAAACAGGTACCATTACTTAACTCTCAAGCAAGCTGAACTCGAGTTTAAGTGAATAGAAGTCTAAATGAAAGGAAAAGAAAAAAGATGCAGATCAGTTTTTCCTGCTTGCCCCTATGACTGAAGTTCCATAGCTTATGTCTTTGTTAGATGAAATAAGAGAGAAAAATATATATCACTTCCTAGCTCCCACGCATTTTAAATATGATTTTAAATATAACTTGAAAGAACCCCATAATACATGCTGAGTAGGAAAACCAGTAATTGACACAACTTCTACACTTCCAATTATCACCTAAAGGATGTGGCTTATCCTTCTGCAGCTACAAATGGATAGAACCTTGGTTTTAACAGTTCAGCAGTAACAGTAACAAAATCAGAAGCAATGGGCACAAACTGAAATGCAGGAGGTCCTGTCTCAATGTAAGGAAACCACTTTTTTACACTGAGGGTGATTGAGCACTGGCACAGCTTGCCCAGAGAGGATGTGAATCTCCCTCCCTGAGATATTCAAAAACACCTGGCCCCTGCTTGAGCAGGCGTGCTGGACCAGATGACCTCTGGGAGGTCCCTTCCAACCTCAGGCATTCTGTGGTTCGTTGATCTGTGATTCTGTAACTTTAGGAGAATCATGGGAATAGATCTTCTCAGTCATCCTAATGGACACTACTGATCTGGATATTTTAATTCTAATAAAAAAAATGTGCTTTGCAGTCATAAGAATATTTCTGCATCTGAACGCACATGCAAGTTACTGTAGGACATGCTATATAGCATGATATTACCCTGAATGTGCTGCTCTGTTTTAACTGACTGTGTTACTTCATGATAAATTTGAGATAGTCTATTATCTTTCACAGAGTAATTTAGTTTGAATTTGTCTTAGGCTTAGACTAGATGCTAGGTATGCAGGAATTTACAGCAAAGGAGCTGAAATGAATTAACTTGTTAGACTTGACAAGTTGATTGCTTGTCTATAACCAGTTTGTAAGTCATGAAAGGACTTTCTGAAAGATAAAATCAAGAACACACATAAGTTTATTCAGTGACAGAGCTGGGTAAGACTGTTTGCAATGCATTTTGTAATACATATACATTAACAATTTTATTCCATAAGTGTATATAGACTCCGAGGGAACATTAAAGTAAGAGGCAATCCCACTGAAGACTTAGATCATTTGAAGATAAAAGCTAAAATGCACACAAGCACACAGGTGCCTGCAGGCATGACTACACATGAGCACAGAATCAGCTGACCAAAGGTTCAAGTAGCTCTGGTTTTGAGGTTATATGTGTGTATTTGCATAGAAGTATGCCAAAATTCCTCTGTCCTTATCAGCAGAGAGCACAGAAGTAAAACTTTGCTCTAGTGGAAAATGCTATGTCCACATTTTTCTGAAGTAATTTGTACCTGTTAAAATAGGGTATGTCACAGGATGAGACAAATCAAAATAAGGGAAAGTTACAGTTTCAGACATATTTTATAGTATTAACTGAAAAATTAAAGGGAATTCCAGAGCAGAGAATTATATTCAGAATATTCTTCACATGGGTGAGAAAAATCAGTAAAGGAGCTAGGATACATAGGTGGAAGCTTTTTAGTAAAACTTGATAGGATTTCTGAAAGGTAATATGTCTATGGTAATTGTTTTTAAAGTATCAATGGCTTGCATAAGTTCTCAGATAAATGTGGCCAAGGATGAGCTCTGTCCCAAACTGAAACTGGATATAACTTTAATAATCCTAACAGAAAATCTTAGGAAATGTATTATAAGTTAATATATTTTATACACCAAATTTCAAGAATATTCATACTGCATATTATCTTCCTTGGGTTTACTTTTATTTGTTTTAATTTCTGGTACAGATGGAAAAGTAGAAGTAAACTCAAACCAGAAAGTGATTTTTTTTCCCCAAACTATTGCTCCCATTTTCATATTTTAAGTTCTTTTACATTGCTATTTCAGAACACTGAATCAAAATCAACATGTGACTATACTAAGATTCTGTTTTGAAAAAAGCTGGTTTTTCTATTGGAAAATATATTGAAACATTCCAAGCCACTTCCAGGTTAATATTTAAGAACACAAACATTGCTATTAAAATTATAACCATATTAAACAATGAAGATAAGCCAGGAATTTGCATAAATGTGTCCTGCATAAAGCAGAGCTGTGCCCAATAGACAATTTTCATGTTTATCAGATGCTCATAAGAATACATTAGTGTTAATAAATACTATTTTTAATTCCAAGAATTGGAAGATGCATGCTAAGAAAAAATTGTTTATTTTTAAAAAGCATACAAAATGTTTTGTTAGCTTAGTGGCAAGAATTGAATAGAGAAGTTGCATGAAATGACTACAAGAATGTACAGCTGGAAATGGATGCTAGTAAGCTACAGTTAATACTGGTTACCTATTGGACTGATTTTGCAAAAGATTGTCTGCTTCGTTCAAATGATATGAGCGCTGTTTATCCATTGTTGAAACATTTTGCAAGGGGTCTATTTGCTGGATATTTCTTAGTTGGGTTTCTCAGGACCCAGATCAACTGGATTGAATTATGGGACACTTATTTGTTCCTAAGACTTTGAATTGGTACCAAGGCCTGTGCTCTAAATCAATGTGGGACTAATATAACCTAATTAAAATAAGACAAGGCTTTCAGAGATTCCAACAGTGGGTGTCCTGTACTAAAAATATTGGGATTGGAATTTTCAAAGGGGACAAAATTAATTTAATATCTCAATTTCATAACTTTAGAATTATTTGTTATTTACCGAAGGTTTTCAAGCATTTACAAATTATTCTTATGGCTTGATTCCAGTCTTATATATTGATTTAAAAGACTACATTCATAACCTTACATAGAAATCCCATAGGTTTCAGGAGGTGTTGTGTGTTCGCATAGGTATCTGCAAAATACGAGTTCAAATAAAAAAACCTCAATTTCCTAGATAATAATAAAGATTAATGTTGAATTTTCAGTTTGATACACAGTATATGAAATCAGACTATTTTTATTTGGAGAAATAAACATATCTTCTCTGATCTGTTAATACCTGTCCTTCAGATTTATCTAAATATAAGACTAAATCTTTATCTGTTTCAATCTTTTGCATACTGTTATGTACTTTAAGAAGAAACAAAATTTCATTTTGCCTAAATTCATTTTATTTAAAGCCATATAAACTGTAGAGTTGACACTAACAGAATTAATATATACAGCTGAATGTCATAACGACTTTTATATTTTTCTGATTTTAAGCTGACCGATTTTGTTAATTATTGTTTTATTCGATTATGTCAGTAACATAAAGTTTAGATAGCACCACTGTAACTTCATCCAAAGAAGAATTGTCCAGCTAGAAAGGAATTACTCATTCAAATTTATCTAAGAGATGTTGAGTTTAGGAAAGTTGGTCTTGTGGAGTTTTTCCTTCTTTTTTCTCCTTTTCTTTTCTTGTAAGGAAAATTAAATTATTTGCGTGTCTGAAAGCATGTAAAATTAGGGAAAGCAGGCTAACATTAAATCCACTTTACCAGATTAAGGTGGTAGCTTCTTAGCATACTTTATACACTTAGTTCTTATTACTTCTTGGTTTTATTATTTTGAGATTTCAAAAACAAGTCAGTGAAAGCAAAACCTTTTAATAAAATTACACAACAGTAACTTCAACATGCAAAAGATAGAGTATCCTGAACACTTTACAGTATTTGTGAAGCTCTTATAATGTAGATAAGAATCACTAAATAACAAGTCTTAGGCTAGCTGCAGGGATGCCACTACTGCTAGTGAGTACTACTAAGACCTTTCGTTTAGTTGTACTCCCTATTATTACTTCACTTTTTTGCAGCACTCCCACCTCCTGACAGGACTTCAAGGTAGGGTGTATAATTTGCCTCAAATGATGCTAAGAACATAAAATTTCTGATAAATCAAGTGTTTTCATGAGATATTATTGTATGATCACTGAAGAATTGCCTACATGTACTTGGAGGTACATATGATCAGGCATTACACTTACCTGTGCTGGAGGTTTTTGGGGTAGGCAACCAGGTTTTAGGTATGCTCTGTAACACTGAAAATACTACACCATTAAAAGCGAAAGTCCATTTTTAGTGATTCCTAGTGTGCATCTCAGACATACATTCTTATATTCTAGTTGTCTACACAGTAGAGAGCTTTATTTTATTGACCCAAATTTGGCCATCATACTTCAAAGTCTTCAATTCTTTTATACAGCAAGAAACTCTTATACAGTGAGACAGAAAACCAAGAACAGTAAAAGGAAAGCAGAATCACTGACTCTTAACTTCATAGAAGAATGGCATAGAAAATTGGTTTTGTTCTGACTTTCTATCAAGAACAATTAATCTACAAGACCCATAGTTAATCTGCAAAGAGACAACAGGAACAGTGTAACTAAGTGATGCATTGGATCAGATTCACAAATAATATTCAGTTTAATAGAGGGAGCAAATTATTTTTTCTTACACAAATGAAAAGGTATAGGCATGTTAAAGGAACAGAGGATATCTGAAACAAGGATCAAAGGTTACCTCAGAGATTATCAAGGGATGGAACGATTTTATTGTGTTACTTAATTCATGAAGTGTGAAAAAGAATAATACATGTATTTTTTTCCAGATTAACTCCAACAGTAAATTGTATTAGGAATCTGAAGATAAGAAACAAATGAAGCTACTGCTGAATGTGTTAGGTTTGTCTAAGGTTGTGAATGCAAAACAATTTATCATTCTCTTCCTGTAACAAATGACATGTTGACGAGCGAGGGGAAGCAAGCGGCCGACTCAATGTGAGTGATAAAGCAAGCTTCGATTTATTACGGTGCGATTATGTCTTATATACAGTTCCAGTTAATTATGCCTACTAGTCATCTGCTGATTGGCTAAGCTCTAAAGGGTTACATTTTCATACGTCCTCCTACTTGCGGTTTCTGCGGATAGCTAGCTACATATTTTTTTTTCCTCTCTTGTCTACGCGAATTCCTCAAAGTTATTTACAACATTAGGCACAAGGTCAGTGTTTTTCTCAGCTTCCTTATCAGCATGCCTCAGCATAGCTGCAAGGCCTGCTTCAGCTAACTTACGCTAACTTTGTTTCACAAAGATCTTTAAGGGAGTCATGGCCATGATCACACAGCCATTCTGCAACAACATGTGTTCAGAGCGGAGAGAAGGAGGGAGAATATTTGAATACTTAACTTTTAGAAGGTCTGTTATGACATATTTCCCCTCCTTCTGCAGCAGTGATTCATGGTCTCCGAGTTCATAACATACCATTGCCTGCATATCACACCTGTGAAAGTATAAGATGTAAAAAAAAATTTCCATCCAAGTTGCTAGTACCTGTATAATGTCCTTATCTACTTGTGTATTAATCTGTTGTGATGAAACAACCATGCTAACTTACTCTTTCAATGGTTATTCTATAATATGCTAACTTTCCAAATGGTTTCATCTCTTTTGGATATGTAGAAAGATTCTGCACAATCCAGTCCTAAAACAAAATAAAACAAAACCAAATAAACAAAAAAGCCCAACAAAACAAACAAACACCAACAAAACAAACCAACCACTGATCTGATTCTGATATTTTATTTTCCTCTAGGCTCTTCATTGTCTGGAAACAGCATATATGAAATATTGAATTAGATAGTGTCATGGTTTACATAGAACAATATCTGGTGGCCCTGAACCAAAGTACAGATTTTCTTTTCTCGATGTCGTATTAGAAATTATTTTTCATGAACTATTGATAATAAGCAAAATAAACAGAATATTCTAGCTTTCTTAACCCAGAATAACTGCACCTCAAATCTTATTTTCTAATATGGCTGTGAAGTGAACAAAGAAATGAAAAGTCTTTTTGGCTGGGCATACCGTAATCTAGAAAACTGCTGAATCTTATACACAACCATCTCATTTTCTGTTTCTTATTCACAAAAATTTAAAGTTTTTATTAGTTTCTAAAAATTTAGTTTTCTACTTGAGTTCAGAATCCAAGTTAAAAAAATAAAGATAAGATCTAGCTGACTAGTTTTTGCACTGTTTTTATTTTGTGTTTTTCCCTCCCATTCCACACAAGTACTCAAGATTTTTTAAAATTACTGTTCTGTATCATAATTAAAGCCAATTAGCCTGTAGTTGGAACATTCATCAAGAGATAAGATTAACGTTTATGCTTATGTTTTGTTCAGGTTTATATTCAATCTTATTCACAGTCTATTGTTGATTCTAGGACAATTTATTTTCTGTTTGCCTGTCTGGTGCTTTTCTTCCTAAATATTCACTGGACCAGGAATAAGGATCTGAGATTTCAAGGGTATAAATGCTGTACAGGCTGTACAATCACAGTCTCAGTAAATATGTAGCTATTTATACAATAGGGAAATGCTCTCAAAGAGAAAGCCAGGGGTTATGTCAGAGATTTTCCCCTCATAGTGATGAAATAATTTTATTTAGATCACATGGGAATCCTCTAGTCAGTAATATTTATACATTTAAGAAGATGAACAGAAACAATACTGGCCAAGGCAGTTAAGGAAATCCAGCATTGCTTAGTGTTAATATTCAGTGCTGCTGAAGTACATGAAGTACAGAATTACCTCCAACCACAGATTAAGGCTCAATTATTTCTTATTTTCTTATATGAGCTGTATTGAGACTGCCCACATGTGCAGAAGTTGTGGCCAAAATCTGAGGTTAAAATTACCACAGATGTAAGACATTAAGTGATCAGGACTTGGACACGTATGGCTAGGTGAAGGTTATTTAGTCAGCTAATTTGAGTTTTGAGGTATGTAAACTCCCATTAAAGTTCACCTCTTTTAAAAGTACCAAGCTATTTTTCTGTATTTCATCTGCCTGTGGGTATCAAAACTGCCTAACAGTTTAAACATTAGGATCTAATTTCAGTAGGAATTAACAACCTAATTTGCTTGGTGAATCTTTTGACAAAGCAGTGTTTCACAAATAAGTTCAGTTTCATTGGAAGAAAGGGCTTTAAAGTTACCTACTGGTTTTAAGATTTTTTCCATGAAACCAAGTTGATAGAAAGTCTTATTCAAAAGTCAAGTCTAAAATTTTCACAAGGTCTGTTGGAAGGAGTGTGATATAAAGAGAGGTTATGGACCAGACATAATACAAAAGCTGAATGTGACCTGTGTTGCCCATCATTTTTTATGGTACTCTTAATGTTTTAACATTACTGAAATTAACTATCCCATCAGTTTTTAAATAGAATATGATAACTAATCAATGCCCTAGCCCCATATTTTGCAAATGATTACATTAAATTTTATGTATCATATAAATGCTTACTGAGTTCTGATTTAAAAAAAATGAAGTCAATTTGAGGTATTCAAAACCCACTGAAAACTGTTAAATGAAAAACACAACTCTACCTTGTTAATACACATATAGAAGTTTGTTTCAGGACAGGTATGATGGAATTTAAACTGTCTTTGACCCACATCCCAACCCCCCCCCCCCAAAGTTAGTCAGAAGAAAAAGAGTGCTTAGTGGAGAAAAATTCTATCTTGTAATATCCATTCAACTGGTTAAAGGTTTAGTAAAAGATTAATAGTTAAACTACAAATGAAAATGTGAATATAATAATGTAATCTTATACTACTTTCATTGTAATAGAAAAGTAATGGGAGAGATGGATGCAGTTAGAAATGTGCGTGTAATGAAGTACCTCAGATTGCGAACACATGGGGAATTAAAGGGAAATGAATCTTATCCAAAATAATATTGGGCATTTGCTAATCAAATGATAATGTTAATCTTGCTATCCAAGAAAGTAAGTTTCCATTCCAGACATTTTGCAGTTTTATAATGGATCATGTTATGTTTGTTGCTGTGGACTTTAATTGGGAAATGTTGTTTCAGAGCCTGTTCAAGATGCAGATTGACACATCCTAACAATGCATAATTCAAAGGATTGCATTTAATTTTATTGAAATTATATTTAGAGATTTTTTACTTAATTTCCTAGCAAATGTCATGCTTTTTGCATTTTCTGTTGTGCTATTTACTCTTTGTATTTACCATTTACCATTATACATATTGTAAAAGTTCTGCTGAATTTATGTAGCATATGAATACATTCCATGGATAATGCTTGTAAAACAACTTTCACTTCTTATTAATAATACTTTCTGCATATACAGTAAAAAGGGAAGAATGAGGTGCCATGGCTATTTCTTTTTCTTAGAGTTTAGGGATTTTTCCACTAGGGCAGCCCCCAGGGTCAGGTATTACCATCCAGCAGAAGAGTAGCGAAAATTGAACTTCATCTAGGAGGATGTCACATTTCTTAATTTGAAAATGAAATTACCAGTAAGCCTAGTATGCATCACTCATAATTAGATGACAACATGTCAGACCTCAAAGTCAGACTGCGAAGCCTGTCATGAAGACTCCTTGAGACTTGCTTTACAAATACATGTACTAGAAAGGTAGGGTGTTTTATTGAAGGAGAAGTAAGCACTACTGATCTAATCTTCATAACCTTCATAATGTAGTTTCAGAAGCCCATAATTATTGCTTTGTACTAAACAAGCTCAGGTGATTAATTTTGTCCTTTGTACTTCAGAATACAAGGCCCAAAACATGTACAGTAACATATGCATTCTGTCCAAAGCATGCTACAGAATAGAAAAAAACCAAACAAACAACAAACAAAAACAGAAAAAAAGAAAACACAAAACCAAAGAACCCCTTAAATTACATTTTACAACCATATTTCAAATCATACTATAATACTCAGTCAACAAAATAGGGAGCTAAAGTGAAACAACTAGATGGGAAAAATTTTATACAGTTCTGATATCTATCTATCTATTTCCAAATTCATCAATTCTTAATCCACCTGTCAATGGAAGCATACGTTTTGCCAAGCATTGTGCTACAGTATTTCACATTAAAATTCTCTTTAATTTTCCAGGATTCTGGAAAAGATGTTGAATAAACTTTTTTTTTTCCTTTTAGTTGCCTTAGCAGTGATTCCATATAACTTCCAATTATATCAATTTTTACTAAGCATAAAGTGCATTGCAGGGAAACAGGCAAGCAGCATAATTGGTAGTTACAGAGATGAAAGAAATATCTTATCAAATGAGTAGTCTGCTGAAGTATCTAGGTAAGATTCACATTAGGAAATGAAATAAAACTCCTGTTGTAAACTGGGTAGATTTCTAGATTTGCTTTAATCAAACCCATTTTCACACAGTAATTCAATTTTTCTGACATTAATCAGAAGCTGAAAATGCAAATAATGAAAATGGTTTCCATTAATAGGTAGGTAGCTGGATTTTCTCCATAAGTTTTTCAACAGAGAAGTCAATCCATAACATTATTGATTGAACATGAAATAAAAAGTGTCCATTTTTCACTTGCTGAGTGTGCAAGAACTGATGTTCTCCTAATGGGAACTGCGCATCCAGCAAGAAACAAACAAATTATATTCATGTGGCCTCTTGCTCTGGTGATTTTGGATCTCACAGGCTAAGTGGTGCATCAGGCCAAATCTGAATTTGTATAGGAAAACAAAAGATGAAGAGTCAAACGGCTTCAGGTCCTTGAATTTTTTCCTTCCAGTAAGCTGTGAACCTGATTCCCATCATGGTTCAAGGGGTCATTCTGCAGCTAGAAAGGGTGCGTTCCAAAGTCTTGATACAATGCCTGTTAAAAAGCCCATCGAAATTTTAAAGGGAAGTAGATATTTTTAACTGTGATGTCTAGACAAATTTCTTATCCAGAAAATTAAAAAATCCAGACTTGCTTTCTGAAAACATTCCCTGGAGCATTCACTGGGTTATCTAGTGCAGTATCCTGTTCAAAATAAAGTCAACACTGGAATGATGGGATTAGCCTAAACAGGTTTTGAAAACATTCAAGGATGGAGACTGTGAGGTCTGTCTGGATCACCTGCTCCAATTATACTCAAAGTGAAGAATTTTCTCTTTGCATCTCATTCAGCCATAATCTCTCAATTTATAACCAGTCTCTTTTTCCCTGCTGTGCACATCTGTAAAAAGTCTAGCTCCCTTCTCTAACTATCTTTCATTTAGGAACTGGGGGGGCTGCTGCTCAGTCCCCTGAAGCTGTCTCATCTCCACACTGTACAAGCTGAACTTTGTCAGCTTCTCCTCACAGGGCAAGTGCTTTAACCACTGACCATTCTGGTGGCCCTTTGCTGAACTTACTGCAGTCTGTCAATTTTTTTCTTGCATTGCAAGGCCAAAAACTGGATGTCATATTTTAGATGCAATCTAATAACTAGCAAGTAAAGGGAATAATCACTTTTCAAAGTCTACTGGCTGTGCTCCTCTTGATATAGTCCTGTATGTTTTTAGCCTTCAGCATTCATTTAAACAGAGAGAAGTTCTGCAGTAATGTAGAAATGGCTTTTCAGAACTTACAAAAATGACTGATTTCAGCTGGAAATAGTATGAAGGATTTTTGTAATGGGAAAGTTAATTTTACATGCATATATATGTTTGTATTTCCCAATCCAATCTCGATGTACCTGGCATCCATCTGTTTAACCCATTGTCATGACACAGCTCTTTGCTCTGAGCTATGGTTGCACCATTTATAGATGCTCCTTTCTCTGTTTAGTAATCATTAGAGCTGTCACTGGCCTTTTAAATTCTCATCAAATTAGCTCTGCCCATATGCTAGCAGTTTCTGATCATATGTTCCCATGGAATCATAGAATCATTTAGGTTGGAAAAGACCTTTGAGATCACCAAGTCCAACCATGAACCCAGGACTGCCAAGTCCATCACTAAATCATCATCTGGACTACATGATTAATGTAAGAAAGAACTGAATTGTCATGAAATTAACACTGCAGCCCTAATAAAATGCAAGAATACAGTGATTAGCACAAAAAGTTTTATAGCTTTATATGAAATTCATGAAAATATGTTTTCCATAGTTCTACAGAATCAGGGAATAGAACCAGCTTGCTACATAGTCCCCAACAACACTGAGGTCAGGGCAAAAGATGAAATGGAATCAGACAGACAAGAATACATTTGCATGACTGGAAAGCTGGGGCAGTGGGAGGGGACGTGATTCCTTCTCCCAGTAGTGTCAATCTGTGACATTAACATTGCCATCTCATGTAACTTCATCATAAAATTGGAGTAAGAATCCAAATGGAATTCTTAGAGGAAATCCAAGGAAGAAATCTGCTGTCATAACTAGCATCAGTGACTAGGAATTAATTCTTCCTAATTAAAGTTAACTAGAGGGTATGCAGAAAAACAGAATCTATCATGATGTGAGGGGCCCACACACAAAAATAATTTCCAACTTCTTATGTCAAAGAGCTCTTGAGATCATCACCTCGACCTCCAGGACTAAGATCACAAAGGACCACAGCCATGAGCACTACCTGTACAACATCAGCTCCTGGTTTTGTATATTCAGATCTAGGACAATTGTTAGGACATGACTGTTGAGAACTGACTGTGTTGTATATGTAGTGGCAGAGATTAGTAATATATAAGAACTAGCCATTAGCATGAGTAGTGAATGAATTAAGCAATGTTTTACTGTTTGAAGTTGGATTGATTTGTCAGTCTTCAAAAGGCTGATCAGCCTCTGATTCCTGGAAACACACGTACACATGTATATTCAGTTGCAACTCACTTTTCACACCCTGATTTCAGTGTGTAGTGAATGAGAGAAATTCATGTAGTATTGTATGAAATTTAGAAATGTTTTCAATATTACTTCAGAATACTCAAAATGCTAGAGGTTATACGGCTTTAGAAGCTACATAGGCATATTTGAATGGTGATGATGGTGGCCAATGGTAACAAAATCAGGAAATCTCACTCCACAGAGTCATGCCAGAGTCAGGGTTGCACTTTGTTCATTCTTTCTGAAGTTATGACCCCAGCTAAGAGTATAAGACCTGTTCCTCCAGAGTCTGTTAATCAAGTTTTGACTGGGAAGAAAAAAAAAACCTACAAAAACTGGAAGCTACAAAAAGATTGAAAACTACAAGAGACTTTCTTGCTCCCTCCAAAAGCTAGAAATGCTGCTTTTGCAGCTGCTGCAGATTCTACCTGCCTGGGAGCCATGTAGTGATCCTGAGCTTCAAAGGTGGATCTCCTACCGGTAATTATAGAACAAAGTGTCACAAGTACTAAGAAAGGTCTGTTAATTTCATTTTGCAAAATGCTTTTGCTTGTCCTGCTGTATCAGCTTCACCTTCTGTTCCATTAGTTGTGCTGAAAGAGTATTTTTTTGCCATCCCACAGGTATCAAAGAAAATCTAAACAATTTTACAAAATATTGACAAGTTATAGTAAGTAGAAAAGAAGCAGTGAGAATTTGGTAGAGAAAATGCAAGAAATTGGGGAAAAAAACCAACCCAAAACATGGAAGTATGAACATATTGGTGTGGAAAATAAATACAGTAGTAAATAACTTTTTAATTTTATCCACATAATTGTTTTTTTTTAAAAATAAGGGAAGAAAAGGTATGTGGAAACAGAAAGAAAACAGTTTTTTTGTCTAAAGCACCGTTTCATGATCAGAAAAGCACTGAAATGAAAAATCACTAATTAAGACTGACATTTCATAGACTACAGAGTGAATTCCTCTAAGTCTGGGGAGTAAGCTCAATTTTTTTTTTCAAACTCCTATCCCTACATACACCAAAAAAAAAAAAAGTTTTAGAATCAATTGTCTGTTTTACTGTAATTATTAGACATAGTAGATGTTTCCTGAAGTTCCTTTTGATCAGGGAACACAGAAAAAAAAGAATCACATTTCTTGGGTCACTGTATAAGACAATGTAATCAAGATAATGAAGAAGAACAGAATTAGTTTAAAAATAAAGTTGTTCTATAATAAAACTCTTCCTTTGATTCTGCAAAAAAACAAGCTTTGCTGTTGAAATGTTATATTTGCAACTAAGAATATTCTTTAAAAGTGAATAAAATTAAAATGCAGACAATTTTATAGAACAGTATTTTTTAAATATGCTTATTTTCCTCTAAATATAACTTAAAAATATTGTAGCTTGTACCCTATTCAACTTCATACACAGCGTGGGCAAAAATAGGTAGTAGAAGAAATGAGTACTTGTAATCAGCTCTAAAACTTAGGACCATATTTGTTGACAATTGGGAGATAACTTCTGCTTAGGTGTTCATAAAGAGCTCCTCTGGAAATCTGGTTGCAAATTTTTTACCCAAATTCAAATAACAAACAGGTGTCACTGAATTACCAACAAATTAGTTGTAGAGGAATGAAGGCAGTGGGTTGATTATCATCGATAATATGCAGCTGTGGCCTTGCCTCGAAGGCAGTGGGTTGATTGACATGGATGATGTGCAGCTGTAGCTTATTCCCAATAAGTAGTTAAATAGCCTTGAGGACTGGGGGAGGGGGGATTAGATGGAGGAGGAAAAGTGTGGTTTGATCTCTGGAAGAAGGAGAAAGAGCTTGGACAGTAGAATCTGACTGACGGTAAAAGCATTGTTGTAGTGATTATTGATATGAAAGCTAAAACTGTTATTTAACATAAACCCCATTTTTAAAAAGGGAAATAAGGAGGACCTAAGGAGCTACAGGTTGGTCAGTCTCATCTTTGTGCTCTGCATTTGTTATTTACAGCACTTGTCTTCCAGAGAAACTGCTATGAGTACTGAAGCCTTGGTTCCCAGGAAGTGGCCAAACATCACATGCTGATGGGAAGTGAAGAATAACATCTTTTGTTTTCCTTTGTTTCCACATGCATGCCCTTTCCTATTGCTTTATTAAACTACCTTTATCCTGACCCATGAGTTTTTCTCCCCTCCTGTCAGCAAAGGAGGTGAGTGGTCAAGTGGCTTGGTGGGCACCTGGCATCCTGCCAAGGTCAACCCACCACACCTGGTTGTTGAGTTCATTGCTGTGATACAAAGGAACTTTCAGTTATTTAGATTATTATTGCTCTTAAAAAAACCCCAAAACAACAACAACAAAATAACCATAAACAAAAGAACCAAAGAAAAATAACTAACCACAGGCTTTCTTGTTATCTGCAGAATGTGGAGCAACTCCATGAGGAACTAAGAAACCTACTTGTTTTTTTCCTACCATTCTGTAGGCAAGTTGTATTTCTTCATTCTTGCCTTAAAACTGTAGTGGGGTTTGATGTGTTCATTACATTTTAAAAATAATCCTGGTACAGTACATTGTTTCTAAGAACATCAAAGAGAAAATGAACTACATATGGAACAGATTAGTAATATTGTTTAATAAATTGAAGAACCTAATTATGATACCAAAGTGATTAAAGCAGTACAGAACACTACAAAAACCATAATGCATTGTGTTAGTGACAAATCTTTCACCTAAATACTTTATATAATTAAAGTTTTGCGAAAAATATAGTGCTAGGGGAAAAAAGACCTTATATACATTGCAAACAAAACCTCTTTTTTTTTTTTTGCCTTCTAATGTCTTTACATGTTTTTTTTAAAGCAAAGGGAAAATGAATAGTTTTAGTTAAATATATGGCAAAATTTCATGATTATAAATCAGGATATGTCAATGAAAACAAAAAGTAAAATCATTACAGCAATTTGTGTTGGATCAGTACATTTCTTCAGACTGCTAAGACTGTAAAATCATGATGGCATATTTTAATCTCATATAGGCATTTTCATGATTGATTACTTGAAAAATATGGGGAGTTCAGTGGTGAAAGCAGATGTAGATTCAGTGTTGTAATATCTAACATTTAAAACTCCTACCCAGGGAAATCCTTCTTAATTATTCAATGTAGCAATAAAGTTAATGGATTACAAATACTTATAGAATGAACCATCTTTGTCAAGAGACAGAAGATAGTTATATTCTATAGTTTTAAGCTATAACAAAAGGCAGGATGAAATAGGCATCTGTCATAGAACTTTCCTTGAGTAAGTATGCCCAGATTCCTGCTAAAAAAAAAAAAAAAAAATGACAGGTCTGAAGTGCCAGGAGAGAAAGCTTTCAGCTTGAAAACATCTGGAATTAAGAAGGACATCCCAGAGTTGGGTAGATAAAGAACTGAAGTTCTAAGTCTAAGAATGTCTTTGTAGATGTGGAGTCAGATAGACCCACTGGGAAGTCAAAAGTCCTTTCCAAAGTTCAAATGGAAAAAAGATTGTCTACATCAATAATCTGAATATATGGCTACTGATTACTAAATAGACTATCAATGGTTTGGCCTCATCTCTCTATTCATATTTTGTTATGATCTGAAACTGGCAACTGTGGATGAATATCTAGCTTGTGAACCTGGGAGAATGTATGTCTCAATATGCATGACATTACCAGTAGTTGATATGCTGTCATCAGAAGGATCTTACTGATGGAAATGTAATCATATCAGTAATTTCAGTGTATCATAGCTGCAGATCTGTTTAGGACAAATTGTTAGAAAGTTAAATCTAACAGCTTATCTATTTAACGCATCTAACTTCCAGTTTAAACCTTTGTGGCTATCAACACAAAGATGCCTAATATACTTTTTTTTTTTAATATTTATCTTCACTGGGTAAAAAACTGCCTGTATGGCTAGGCCCTTAGAGCTGTGGTGAACAGAGTTAAATCCATCTGGTGGCCAGTCACAAGTGTTGTTACCCAGGACACAGTACTGGGACGGTTTTATTTAATATATTTATCAATGTTCTGGATGAGAAGATCAGCTGCACCCTTAATAAGTTTGCAGACTACACTAAGTCAGGCAGGAGTGTTGATCTGCTTGAGGGTAGGAAGGTTCTGCAGAGGGATTTGGGCAGACTGGATCTGTGGGCTGAGGCCAGTTGCATGAGATTCAACAAGCCGACATGCCAGGCCCTGTGCTTGGGCCATAACAACCCCATGCAACGTAGTGACAGTCAACAGCTGCCTGCGTATAAGCTGGCTGTGTGCCCAGGTAGCTGAGAAGGCCAACAGCACCCTGGCTTGTATCAGAAATACTGTGGCCAGCAGGACTAGGGAAAGGATTGTCCCCCGTACTCGGCACTGGTGAGGTTCAACCTTGAATCCTGTGTTCAGTTTTGGGCCCCTCACTAAAAGAAAGATGTTGAGGTGCTGGAATACATCCAGAGAAGAGCAATGAAGCAGTGAAGGGTCTAGAGAAAAAGTCTGATGTGGAGCGACTGAGGGAACTGGGGTTGTTTAGCTTGGAGAAAAGGAGGCTCAGGGGAGACCTTACTGCTCTCTACAGCTACTATAAAGGAGGTTGTAGTGAGGTAGGTGTCAGTCTCTTCTTCCAGATAACAAGCAATAGGATGATAGGAAATGGCATCAAGTTGTGCTATTGGATGTTAAGGCTGGAAATCAGGAAAATCTTTGTCACTGAAAGGGTTGTGAAGCATTGGAACAAGCTGCCCAAGGAAGCAGTTGAGTCACCATCTCTGAAGGTAATTAAAAGACATATAGATGTGGTGCTTAGAGACATGGGTCAGCAGTGGACTTGATAGTGTTAGGTTAAGAGTTGGACTCGATTTTTCAACCTAAACAATTTTGATTCTTTTATCTCCATGAATCATACAAATATGTACATATACTAATATAAAATATGTGCATTCATTTTAATGAGGTGTGATACTACTACAGTTGACAGCCAATAATGATATTGTTCATAGATCTTGGAGCCAGTGGTATTTTTAGGAAAAATAAATTTAGGGAAAATTAGGTTTTATGTACCTTTGATTTTGATTTGTGCCAGGATTAATGTTATGTTTTTACTTGATACATGCAAGTAGTCCATTTTCCTCCAGTGCTAATTTTCACAACTTACAGACCTTCACAAAATAAGCTAATACCTTATTTAAGCACATTTTCATCATGCGATACATCAGTATCATGATGATACTTCAACTTCCCCAATGGAAGTTGTAAGCCGAAGATATCTCATGAAGCAGAAGATACATGCTTTCAAAAAGCCAAAATGAACTAGTGAGACAGGAAAAGTCACAATATGACAGTGATGACAAGAATAATAAATAGACAATGTACCATGTTTTCAGTAAAATTGAACTTATAGATGATTTGGGACATTTTCAGGCAGGCCAGGCTTCAGCATTCTTCAACAATGTTGCTAACTCACATTTATGTCTCTGTGAATAATAAGATTAGGAAAAATCTTAGAAAATTTGAAGATAACTCTACTTAATTTTGGGAGAAGTATGTCTTCTTTGTACATATAAATGTTAGTTTTCCAGGAAAGCCAGAATCGGTTGTCCAAAGCACCAAACATCCTCAGTTTAGATGGATGTCTCCCATTTCATTTTATTAAAAAAATTAACCTAGAAAGGTTCTCAGCTTGGTGATTGGCCTCTGTAATTTGTTCTGAGGCAACATGTGAACTGATAATCATGACAATCAGTAGACTGCTAATAGAAACTTTTTCAATGTGCCTTTCAGTGGCAAACTGAAACATTTTCAAAAGCGGTCAGTGTTCACTGGCGTACTCAACACATCAGATCATCCTCAAAATAACTCATAGATACATGATTTTCTGCCAGTAATGTGTGCAAAACCAGCTAAGCATGGATTTTTCCACATAGCTGAGTCCTAGGATCTTTTGGTGGTGGTCTCAAGCACAGTCAGGCACTGGGCACGTAAGGCTGCTGTAAACATTTAATCTGCTTAGCACAATTGCAATTTACTGAAACAACATTTTTTCAGAGGGTGCATCTAATGAGAGCTTGAGCCTGATGAGAAGACTTCATCTTATTTCTGTGTGCAGTTCTTCTTCCTGTTTGTTATGGATTTGGAAGGAGATTTTATGGGCTTCAGCATCCTGGCAGAAAAGTCATAGGGAACAGAGTAAATCTTTTTCTGGTTTGCTTTTAGAACATATAAAGCACATTACTTATTGTGAAACTTATTGCATCAACTAGATGTTTTTAAAATTTTCCTGCTTGTAGTAGACTTCTATAAATACAGTACTTGAAAAGTATGACCATCTAACTTAATAAAATATTTGGTAGCACAGAGATGCTGGTAAAATGTAATGGATAAGAAATCTGTTTCTTCTCTTTGGTGTACCTCTTTTATTATCATAATTTCAGAAAGGAATGACAAGAGGTTACTTTATCAAAAAAGTACAGAACCTTTTAAGGAACCAGAAACTTAATTAAAATGTAACAATATAATACTACATTTTGGAACAGAAAAATATTATCTAAATTTTAAGTTAATTTGCTGCAAGCATGCTCTGAGTATTGTAAAATTACTTGCAAATCTGCTTTGGCAAAAAATATTTGTTGACACAGCCAATTTTTCCAACATTAAAAAACATGTTGAAAGACTATACATAGGATGAATCTATGTAGTTACAGGAAAGTTATCTAAAATATCTTTTACCAGTTTTGTAGCTTTTTTTATACTGAGTACACTTAAGCATAGGAAACCATGGGGCTGAAGAGTTTGTGGCACAACCTTTCTTCTAGAACCATCCTCAGCTCTCCCATGTGCTTGCTTTCTCTCACACCTTTAAAAGTATCACCCATAGGATGGCCACCACACTATGTTTATGCTGAAGAATGCATGCTGAAAAAAGGGCTAGAAATTCATGTTCAGATAGCACATACATCTTGAACTGCTTCCTACTCATTTATGTTCCTATAGGTGGACCACGGTTTTGGTGCACATAAGAAGAAATGATGAAACTGAATACTTTTCTCTAT